>NC_054748.1:26137025-26255669 GCF_018143015.1 Lytechinus variegatus | reverse complement strand
AAAACATGATATTACACATCTTCAATACTATATTTATTTTCGCATGATGGCCTCATCTTGATAATGATTTTAAATATTGCTATTGATTTATCAGTAGAAATAATAGCATTTATCTGGGAATAACAACAGCAGTAAGTATAAGTAGTAGTAAGCGAAGTAATAATAGACATAGAAGTAACGCAACTATTACTATTTTTTATCATTACTGTCCTAGTTATTATGAATGTTATCATCAAGTCTATCATGATCACCATTGCTATCAACAGAGCCGTCTTTGCAGTCAACATCATCATTATACCTAATCAATCCATATGGTAGAATATGTATGTTGACTATTTGAACTTTTCAGCCGAGAATTTGAAAAAAAGTCACTCTGTCGGGTTAAACCACAGTTAATTGGACTGCTGGATCACTTGATTCCGTGACACGTGACCATTGCGCGTCGGAAGCCAAAAATTTAGGAGGTGTCCACCTGAAATTTTGGGATGGACACAGGTGAAAAATTGGACAAGCGCCCCAAAAATTTTCAGACAAGCAAAAAAAAAACATTGGGGGACAACACACGTTTCAAAAGGGGGGTCCACGTGGCTTTAGGGGGACGTTGGAAAAAAAATTGACAAGCAAAAAAAAAAAAAAAAAAAAAAGGTTATCAAAAACAAATTTAGGAGGGGACCGTCCCCCTATCTCAAATTTAGGGGGGACACGGCCCCCCGTCCCCCCCCCCCCGCTTCCGCTGCCTATGCACGTGACAGATTTGTTTGTGCCGTGTGCAAAATCCGTTCCTTGTGTAAATGTGTATAGGGTAGTTACTTTACCAGGCCAATACAAACCTTGATCACATTCCAACTCGTCCTGGCCGTTTGGGCAATCTTTCATTCCATTACAGCGCATGCGCAATGGAATGCAATACGATAGCGGACATCCGAAGGTATATGGAGGGCAAACAAAGTCCGCTGATATGAAAAATACAAGAATAGGATTAAAAGGGCTTGTCAATATGATTAGTTATTTTTTATGTTGGACGTACTACATTGCTTTTAATCAACCGCAAACTGGGCTTGTTACCTTTTTCCTATCTTAGTCCAATTCGTTCTTGTTAAATTGGTAGTTTTGATTTGAGTCCTTCATTACTGAATATTATCTGAATTTTACTTTCATGGTTTTAAAGAGAATTCAGTAAATATTTCACTTTGAAATGTTTGTTCACATTTTTGGATGGAAAATAAATCAATTTATGAAAGCATCTACATTTATTCCATCCATCCATCCATCTATCTATCTATCTATCTATCTATCTTTCTATCTATCTATCTATCTATCTATCTATCTACAAACTGACAAATATATTACAGGAAGATACGAAACGTATAGTAGTGTCAGGCAATATTACAAAATATCCAACTGTGTTGTAGTTGTAGTGTAGTGAAATATCATGGAGTCTAGTACTTACAACAATCGCGAAGATGGGACACATCACGGCATCCAATGATGAACCCCAACCTGTCCACGTCATATAGACATTTCGTGCTCAGGTCAACGCACTTTCCATTGTCGCATTGAAGTTCTGTTTCCGGATCGCAAGTATAATTTGGCTCGTTGTAATCTGAAATGAAAGAACTGGTAACATGAAAACGTATACGCTGACAGCTTACGAATCAACATTCCGAAATGTCCATGAAATTTTATCCATAGCCTGTCATCAAATGTTATGACAAAATATGTTTCAAAAATTCATTTCATTTACTTCTTCACTCTAAAAACAAGAAATGATAACTTAACATTTGAAAGGTTGGAGGAGTGACAACATTTCCTAACTTTAAATGGTTCTATCCCACACTTAAAATGTTGGATTCAGTTTTATACAAGGTTGGATGTAACATTCGGAAAAGGTTGTCACTCCTCCAACCTTTCAAATGTTGATATAACATTCGAATTCTTAGAGTGTTGAACCAACTACTGTTGATTTTATCTTTTTCGACTTCTGTAAAGATCACAGGAAATTCGATTTATCATGAAAACATGAATTTTGTAAATCCAGCCATACATTTATTCTGACGAATTTAATCTGAATAAATTACTATTTTGTCAAATTTGTGCACATAAATTTTTCTTTGAATATTCTCCATTTTATTAAGGGGGCCGTTTCATAAAGATGCTCGTAAGTTAAGAGTGACTTTAACAATGACCAGTGATTCTTTCTTGAGGGAAATGGTATTCACCATTGAATGTTAATTGGTGATTATTTAGTGCGTAAGATAGGTTCTCTAGTAATTCTTATAGTCGCTCTTAACTTATGAACAGCTTTATGAAGAACCCACCAGGTAATGTCCCCATGATCATGCTTATTATTCTTATTTTCGTTTTACTGATGTATAAATGCTAGGTAGTTTCAACCACACACTGCAAAAACTTCGGTGTTGATTTAACACCAGGACGGAATCTAATACAAATTGGTGTTGTATAAACACCTATCTACACCGGTGTAAAATAACTGGTGTGGTCATCTATGTACATCGGGTAACACCACAGTTTTTGCTGTGTATAGATTCCGGGCAGATGTTAAATCAACACCGGAGTTTTTGCAGTGTATGAGTATTTACTAAAGCGGCTTAGAATCATCTCCATATTTTTTTTTTTTTGGGGGGGGCTTAATTGAAGAACTTACCGCATTTTAATTCATCTTCGTATGAGCTTCCAATGCAATCAACCGTCCCATCACAGAGGGCGCTATTTGGTAACATTCTCCCTGAGTAACATGGGAATAAAGAAGACTCCTCGTCTAAGGAGAGAGAGAGAGAGGGGGCCCGGAGGAGTGAGGGGGGGGGGGATAAAGAGAGAAAGGAGGTAGATTTATTTGCTAGGCACTATGAACCTCATACACTTATTTAAATGGCAAAACTTATTTACAAACTGATAATGTATGATTGTTTTGTTCGCTCGCTGTGATCGGTCACTGACATTTAGAAACACGATTATCATTCGGGCTCAAGCTATAAAGGTTTTTTTTAGGGGGGGTATTATATCACGCCTTTGTATCGTTTTAAACGGGAATCCTGACCTCCGTAACGCAAAGATTAATAAAGGATTAACAATCAACAAATTGCTAAATGACTGACGAAAAAAGCCTTCACACGTGTATTCAATTCAAAATTCTGACCAGGGCTCCGTAACACAAAGCTTAGCAATGATCGTAAACATTTTTCTACGATTGATTGCATTGACTACAATGCACAATCAATCGTTAAAATCAAGCGATTTATCGCTAACCTTTGTGTTACTGTACCCAGGAACCAATCAATAGTGTTCTTTCATATTTGATGTTCATCTCTAAACGTTGTGTTACGAGACCCAGGTCACTTATTACCTCAGTCAATCTCATTTGTTCCCCCAGGGCAGTCTTCTGCTATTTTTGTGATCGCGATACACACATTTCGATCATTTGCCCAGGGATTCTAGGTCACTTACCACAGTCAGTCTCATCTGTTCCATCAGGGCAGTCCTTTATCAGATCACACATTTTGGTGCTCGCGATACATATATAAGGATCAAACGCACAAGGTACTTCATCCTCACGGCATGGCGCGTAGTCTACATTGAAAAAAAAACAATGTTTATTCTTTACTTGTAGTGTGGTATCCTGAACATTTATTATTTGGCTATAAAGAATTAATTATTTTCTAATCATTGACCCTACGTAAAAATAATCTTATCTTTATTGAACTGCTTTAATTCTAAACTCTATTCATTCATACAATATCAAAGAAGGATAAATCAACACATCGTCATTGGGCCTTCATCAAAGGTTCGCTAGTTGATAAAAATATATTTAAAAAATATGATGAGACAATTCTATTTCAAATGAAATTAATGAAATGACCATATCTAATCTATTAACAATAAATAATGCAAAGAAAAATCATCATCATTACAAGCATATACGTATGCATGTAATTATATATACATGTGAGTGTGTGTGTGTGTGATGTGAAAGGAATGAATGAAGAAAACAATGGTAGGTAAAGCTTAAATCAAGGTTCCTCAGAGCTATCTGCCCTTTGAAAAAAATTGGTGATGCCGAAAAAATGTCTCTGCCGGGAATGGAATCTGGGCCCCCAGCTTTGAACACCGGTGCTTTAACCACTATATGTGTGTGTGTTTGTGGGGTTATTTTGGTGATTGTGTGGGTGTGTGTAATTATGTATGTTTGTACTAATAATCTGATATCAGTAACAGTAATAGAACAACCGAAGCACAGTATGAACTGCAGCCATTTGTTGCATTAGTAGCGGTAGTATAATTGTAAAGTGACTATATGGTGATAATGATAATTACATCAATTATAAAAATGCTATTTTTTACAATGCTAATGCATAGTATTTTTACTATTACTATTGCAGTAAAAAAAATCTGCCAGTTTTCCAGCGTAGACAAGACCAGAGTAAGTTTTGAAAATGTTTTTAAGAATAACTTTGGTATAAAAAAAATAATGAACTTATCAATCTTACGGCATCCCAGTTCATCCGAGTTGTCTTCACAATGATTTATGTTATCACACAGGAACGAAGTCGATATACACTCTCCTTCTGTGCACCTGAAGAAATCTTTCGGACATTCATCATCATCATTATCTGCGAAGAAAATAGACTGTTATTAGGGAATTCTAGCAATCATTTCTCAGACGCATTCTATAACAAAGAAAATATTTTGTCAAAGCCCTTCATAATAAAGTAGCCTTTGGTGAATCAAAACAGAAGTGGACTTGAGACAAGTAACATATTTGCAGTTTTTCGTCCGGTCCGAATCTTAAGACGAAGTGTTGTCCCGGTGGGTGTTTCATAAAGCTGTTCGTAAGATACGAATGACTTTACGCACGACTGGTGATCCTTTCTTGCGCTATGTGATATCACTATGTAATTGAGTTATGACCTAAGAACATGTTCCAGTCGTGCGTAAAGTCGTTCGTAACGTTTTATCCGACAAGTCCCAATTTAGCCGAGAGTTACCATAGTAAAAGTGCTTCTCAGCCAATCAAAATTCAGAAAAGTTGTCAGATCTGGTCGGACAAAAATGTTGATGAAATGCCCCCCCCCCATTAAGGTGATTGTGTAATTGAAATAAATGCCCCCGCCTTCTGAACAGATTGCAAACCCATATCTATTTTATTAATTTGTCAGCCTAGTCCGCGCTTTGAAACATCTGAATATTGCGTCCTTCAATAATATTATCATAATGACAAATATAACAATATAACGATAATAATAATAGTAATAATAATAAAAAAATAATCAAGATAATGATTACTGTTATTATTATTATCATTAAAATTATTGCATTTTTAGCATAGTCTTACAAAACTTGTTTTCGGTTTCAAATCATGCCCCGAAAATGCATGTTTCATTCCTAATGTCCAGGGCCGCGGAACGGTTTTCAAAGTGGGGGGGGGGGGGGCTGACCATGTTAAAAATCACAATCGTATGGTCCTTTTTCGTTTTTGTACACGGTTTTGGAAAAAAGTAGGGGGCTGAAACCCACCCCCCGGTTCCGCGGCCCCTAAATGGAAAGTAATGACAATGATGATCCTCAGCATTTATATCATGTCATACTTCTGCTAAAATATTCATTGGCACTGGCTGCTGAAATGAATGCTGAAACGGCATCTCATAAAGCATATTTATATGATAGTGAATAGAAGAAAATATAGGCCTTCTGTATGGTTATTAGTTTCTACACTGTATAGGCTACCATTCAGTCGCTAGATCATAATGATATTACGTTTGTCGACAACTTTGCAGACATCGAATTTGGGACCTTACGTGCTTTACAATCCAATTCATCCGACCCGTCATAGCAGTGGTCGATGCCATCGCAAACGAAAATTCGTTGGATAAAGTACTCCCCATCTGTGCACATATAAAGTGATGGTGGACAAGTTGTATCTTCATCTATAGAAAATAACAATAGGGTAACATGCTTGAATCAGCTGACGTAGATGGCGTTAACAAAGATCAGTGCTGTATTGTTCGTGTTTTTATGTTTTGGTACTAGAGTACCGAACGGAAGTATGACGTCATCAATTTTCAATATTTGCATTCTAGCATTTTTATGCCATATTTTCTGTATAGAGCATGAACAAATAGCTCCATAATCCAGAGATGGCGGGAATCGGTCCATGTGGCCCAAAGATATAGCCTCAAAAAGACACGATTCGTGCCATTGAAATCAATGTATTCTTGGTCTGGTTGTAAATATTATGAACCATTATGAACAACAATTAACTTTAATGAAGCTACCTATGCCGTATTGGGGACCCATTACCTGATTCACACCAAACTTGAGTTGTGGTATTTTTATCATGCCATGTCGAGCTTTGGTATAAAAAATTACTAAAATGCAAAAAGCGTTTTCAATTTTTTTCAATTTTTTCAATTTCAAATAAACATTTATTTTCCTCCATTTTACAAAATTATTCCATTTTTGTTAACAAGAATTCACTTCAAATCAATTTCTATAAAAAATATAAAAATAAACATCTTATGTGTACAAGAGGAAGGCGTATGTCCCTAGAAGCACATGCTTGTGCGGGATACGCCTGTGGACAAATATATACAATACACAAAATACAATACAAAGATAAGAAGGCTAGGAAATGAGAAGAGAAGTAGGAAAGAAAACGGGAAGAAGGGAAGTGACATCATCACTTTTTTTGCTGTATAAGCCTTTGCATATTTCAAACGGATCACCCATTAAGAGTTAGGTTACAATTACATACAGGAAAAAATACAACACAAAATGGGGTACTCGAGACTGAGAATATTAATATCTAGACAGAAAATTCAAAGAGCGAGACGCTAAAAACTACATCAAGCATTCACAGAAAAAAAATGCACTTTTAAAAGTTAAAGTTTGGCAATAATTTTTTAAATAGTTGTGCAGGAAGTCTTGAATATGCATGAGATAGGCTGATGATGTCATCCTGTCGCTTTCCCTCAGCTTATTTTTTACATGGAATAAAAATTACTTTATTATTTTCATTGGTGTGTGTAAAAACGTGTAGCTGCTACAAGTATGTTCGGACAATTATTATTTTAGAGGGAAAATCAGTATTCAATCCTCTTTTTACATTCTTGGGATATAAATTGAATTAACACCATTTCACGTATCAAAATACGAGAGAATAATTGGGGATACAACATCATCGGTCCGCTCATTGCGTATTTATAAGGAATTTGATACCAATGTTTCACTAAAGTAAAAAAAGAGAGGTTTTTTCAACTTATTACTCTGCGTCAATTTTTGATAGCATTTTTAATGGGTTTTTTTTTACTGATTTTACTGCATCAATTCAAACAAAATAATGTACATCCTGGATTACCAGAATTTCACATACCTGGCTTATTGTAAACTACTGTGTGATTATCCGTGTGAAAAACTTCACCTGTCACTGTAATTTTTAAAGAGATAAATAAAAAAATGTAATCATCCGAAATGAAGACAAAAACATTTCATAACTTATTGTCAAACCATTCGGTTTTTTTTTAAACAAGTGCACACCTAGTTTCCAATAATGCATAAAGCATTTCCATTTATTTGAGAGCAAGATAAAAGAGCATTGTAGATTAAATGCCATGCTCATGGGGATAGGTGCCGCGGCCGAGGATCGAACCCCGGCTTTTTTCATGTATAGCCAGAAGCCTTAGACCACTCGACCACGGCACCTCCGTATTTCTTTTTTCGTTTCTGATAATGTTGAATGATACCACAGCTATGCTCCTGACAGGCACAACCGCTTTCATACACCGCCAGTCTCCCCCAAATAATTTCAATCATTATCATTATCATGATTGATATTGTTATTGTCATAAACATATTCTTTTTCTTCTTCTTCTTATTGTTATTATTATCATTGTCATAATTATTACTCTCATCATCATCAAAATCATCATCATCATAACTACTAAATTTTCATTCCACATTTACCATTATTGACTGCCGGCTGCTTGCAAATGTAATGTCTGGTGCTAGGTCGGGAGCAGGTCACATCATGCCACTGGGCAACGGAATTGATCCGTGTCATCATAATCATGGTGCACTCTTCTAGTTCACTGCCATCGGGTTGGCTATGTATTTCGTCCGACGTACTGAAAACAAAAAAATAAATCAATTCACTTACGATTTAACAGGTTTTTTTCTACATTGATTTTCAAATATTTGTCTGTATTGAGTATTCAATTGTTATACAGTGCGTATCAAAAAAAGTTTACACTTTGAAAAAATCCTGTAAAACTACACATTTGTAATATCCTGAAATTTTTTACACATTTTAACATTGGTACAGATCCATTTAAGCAAATGACGATATAACTGTCGAAAAATATTTCCGCTTGAATGAGCACCACTTACTTTTGAAAAGTTAGTGATATGATTTGCGCAGAACTTTGAAATAGTTATGCGAATAAAAGTAGACCTTAATCATGAAGAACACGTTGAATTTAGCTAGTAAAATTGATTTGAAGATATCTTTTACCTTTTCTACTTGCTTCCTTGCCCAAAACACTTTGAAGATTGCATTTCGCCCCATCCCACTCCCCCACACACTGAGGCCATTGTGACGATATTTGCTTTACACTGAGCTGTGATTTACATAAAATGGCTGAGGCTTGATTTTCATTTTGTTAATCATTGTCAAGCTTATGAAAAGTGTGGAGAAACAAGTATTAAATGAAAAATGAAATGTAAACCCATCTTAAATTATAAAAATTTAGTGAAAAAATGCTGGAGATGTCTGAAATAATTTTTTTTTCAGATTCAGTTATGTCCTCAGATCCAGCTGGCACAAAAAGGGTAAAGGTTGTGCATAAAAAGTGTTGAAATTTCAATTTGGGTGGCAAAATTATTAAAAATGCTTGAATGTATCCGTTTTATTTAAATTGACTAAAAGTGCAAGGGAAATGTATGAGAAATTTTTCGCAGGGTAGGTTTGAATTCGTCCTTTCCCCTTGACACAGCGTGAAAACAAGCATTTCTGCGCAAACAGATTTCTGCGAGCTTTACAAAAATGGACAGTACTCAATCAAGTGTAACATTCTGTCAAAACTTTAACTTTCATTGGATAGATTAGACCCAACCCCAAGATTATATATGAAAAAAATTACTGAAATGTTGTATATTTTTCTATTCCCAGGGCTTTTTCAAAGTGTAAACTTTTTTTATATGCTTTGTATATTAGAAAAAAATCTCACTTTATAACGACCAAACAAGGTGAGTATTTTCTTATTTCAAGCAAAAATATAGGTGACGTTTGTGATTTGTTCAGTATAAATAACGATCATAGTTACAGTGTTTACTGAGATATCTTCAGCAGAAAAAGATCACACAACATAACCACTTTAATATCTTCAACAGTTAACGATCATACACGATAACTTCTTTATATCTCCAGTAGATAACGATCGTACACGATGACCTCTTTAATATCTTGAGTGGATAAAGCTCAGACACGATGGCTACTTAAATAATCTTCAGTAAATAATGATCGATGACAACTTTAATCCTTAATATCTTCAGTGGATAATGATCAAACACGGTGACTACTTTCATATTTAATCTTCCGTAGATACACGATGACTTCTTTAATAATAATCTTCAGTAAAGATCAAACACGATAACCACTTTCATATCTTCAGTACATAACGATCACACAAAATGTCAACCTTAATATTTTCAGTTTATAACGATCATACATGATGGCTACTTAAATATCTTCAATAGATAACGATCAAACACGATGACTATTTTAATATCTTCATTAGATAACGATCAATCACGATGATTACTTTCAATTCTTCAGTAGAAAACGATCATTCATGATGACTATTTTAATATCTTCAGTAGATAACGATCATACACGATCACTACTTTAATAATAGTTTTTCAATAGATAATGATCAATCACGATGATTACTTTCATATCTTCAGTAGAAAACGATCACACACGATGACTACTTTAATATCTTCATTAGATAACGATCAATCACGATGATTACTTTCATATCTTCAGTAGATAACGATCATTCACGATGACTATTCTAATATCTTTAGCAGATAACGATCACACACAGTGGCTACTTTAGTAATAGTCTTCACGAGATAACGATCAAACACGATGATCACTTTCATATATTTAGTAGACAAGTGGAATGCCTCTGGCCGTCTCACCTGCATCACGCGATTCAACATAGCAGCAGTGCTGACTTTGAAAACTACTATAACTCGCACAAGATGTTCAGTGATACTTGGTTACTCTTATTTCTACGTTTTATGAACTAGACCAATACATTTACAGAGATGGGATGGTAATTCAACAAATACCCCCAATGTGGCCAAAATTCATTGACCTCACATGACCTTTGACCTTGATCATGTGACCTGAAACTTGCACAGGATATTCAGTGATACGTGATTACTCTTATGTCCAAGTTTCCAAAGTCAGATCAATAAACTTGCAAAGTTATGATGGTAATTCAACAGATACCCCCATTATGGCCAAATTCATTGACCTTTGACCTTGGTCATGTGACCTAAAATGCGCACAAGATGTTTAGTGATATTTGATTACTCTTATGTCCAAGTTTTATGAACTAGACCAACATACTTTCAAAGTTATGATGAAAATTCAACAAATACCCCCAATTCGGCCAAAGTTTATTGACCCTAAATGACCTTTGACCTTGATCATGTGACCTGAAACTTGCACAGGATGTTAAGTGATACTTGATTACTATTATGTCCAAGTTTAATGAATCAGATCAAAAAACCTTTTAAGTGTTGATTGTAATTCGATAGATACCCCAAAATCGGCCAAAGTCTATTGACCCCAAATGACCTTTGACCTTGGTCATGTGACGTGAAACTCATGCAGGATGTTTGGTGATACTTGATTAACCTTATGTCAAAGTTTAATGACCTAGGTTCTTTTTTTTTTTGCCTAAGTTATGATGACATTTCAAAAACTTAACCTCAGGTTAAGATTTTGATGTTGATTCCTCCAACATGGTCTAAGTTCATTGACCCTAAATGACCTTTGACCTTGGTCATGTGACATAAAACTCTACAAGGATGTTTAGTCATACTTGATTAATCTTATGGTCAAGTTTCATGAACTAGATCCATATACTTTCTAACCTATGATGTCATTTCAAAAATTTAACCTCAGGTTAAGATTTGATGTTGACGCCGCCGCCGCGGCCACCGCCGTCGCAAAAGCGGCGCCTATAGTCTCACTCTGCTATGCAGGTGAGACAAAACATACACAATGACTATATTCAGTGCATAACACTTAAACACGATGACTACTTTTATATCTTCAGTAGATAACGATCACATACGATGACAACTTTAATAATAGTCTTCACTAGATAACGATCAAACACGATGACTATTTTAATATCTTCAATAGATAACGATCACATAGGATGACTACTTTCATAAAAGTCTTCACTAGATAACGATCATACACGATGGCTACTTTAATAATAATCTTCAGTAGATAATGATCGATGACTACTTTAATCCTTAATATCTTCAGTGGATAACGCTAAGACACGATGACTACTTTAATGATAACATTCAGTAGATAACGATCAAACACGACGACAACTTTAAAATTGTAGAAAGATATCATTTTGCAATTGATGATAAAATACTTACGATCTATACCATGAAGTAAAGGACATTGGAGAACCGTCCGACCAACGAAATTTGCCTTCATCGTCGACGCGCTTAAGACCTGTTACGGAATAAAATACATGTATGATGAGTAGTTTTACGGGGGTTTTTTTTGTGATTTTTTAAAGCAGATACGAACACAGGAGCAATTTGTCAGGTGTGACTAATTTCTTTCTTTGACAGATATCCCTCAGTTCGTTTTACTAGTTAACCTATTGGCATTCTTGATTCCTTTATTGCAGGCACAACTTTAGAAGCTACAGTTTGACTTGATATGCAAATTAACCTCTATAGAAACTGTGTGTTGGCTTGAGCGATTATGAATGGAAGTGTGTGAGCTGATGTGTGGAGTGAGAGATAGTGTGAAGGGTTGTCTTTCTTGTATAGCTTGGGCAAGCGCTGTGCCTATTGACTTTTGGAGAGGACCTGTATCTTCCTATTTGGCCTATTTTCACAAGTCAAGTTGTAAGTTGAATTATACCCTTACATTTTTTCCACTTTAATTTAAAGATAGACAGGTTAGAGAGTAATAATACAAATGCTGTTTGAAATGTTTATTCTGAATATTGAAATCTTAATTCACTGAATTATCTTTACCTTTTCCTTATTTGCAGTGGATAAAATATCTTGCAGTTAAAATGCATTATGAATAATAATTACTCTGGTAGATAAGTAATATCCCGTTTTATCATGATGAATACTGAAATTTATAAAAGGAATGCTTACTGTTCACGCAAGCATTGGTTATGATTTACAGGTACAGTAGCTCTTTTTTTACTGAGGATATTGTCTCGACTTCGGCCACGCCCTTTGAGTCTTGGCTTGACACTGGAGATGCCTTTGTGAGGCCCCTTTCTTTGTGGCAGCAACATTAGACATTGGAGATTGATCGCCTGCTACCTCAGTGAAACGGCAGGGGACTTACGCTCCTTCTTTGTGGATGTACTTAGTGAGACTTGGTGACAGTTGCCAACGCCTGGGCCAGCGCTCCAAACCTGAAAGCCAACTGGGCGATCTTCAAGACCGCGTTCTCGTGTATATCATGGCCGAACCCTACTGATTCTTCAGTCATCAGTCCTCAACGCCTACCATAAGTTTGATGAAGTCATATTAGGTGACATATGCTTGTGATAGTTTTCATCAACATCTTTATAGACAAACCTTATGGGTTGGTGACAACCGTTTGTTTCTGAACTCACACTTCCTACGTTCAACCATATGTTCATGAATGCGCCGTCTGGGACCTCGTAACTGAATTTAAGTGACACTCATGAATACAATTGACTTTATCTTCTAAATGGGGTATATTGGCCAATATGCATGTAGGCATTAGTAATATTTGGTATTTTCATACTGTGATACTTGATTAATTTGAAATCTATTTTTCGAGCAAGTTGATGCACTTATTAAAGTGATATTTATTAGTTTAACAATTTGATCCATTGGAAGTTTGTATAATTTGATATTGAATTGATTTGATATTCGGTGTGCAACCGATTTGACATTGTTTTGTGTTGGATTGACTGGACAAGTGTTAAACGTGATGAGATTCCACAAGTCCTTCATTAAAAAGGGAAGTTAAAAGTATATTTCAGTGATCTATAAGTTTCTTTTGTTGAAGTTCTTGGCTCAAACCTGACACCATCTCAAGTCCTTAACCAATGAAATCTGGCCAGGTTTCTAACCCATAATGCCACATTCTGAGCAATGTTTTAGGCCCATTTGAATGCACAAATCCACTACTCATTGCATTTATATGACAATAATTATGTGTCCAAGTCGGTAAACAAGTAATTCATTTTCCTCTGAAAGCATTTCAGTTTTTTATGCAAATGGGGCATAGTTTAATTGTGTATCTGAAGTGTTAATAGTTATCTCAAAAGGTATATTTTAAGACTAGTTTTTTGATACACACAATGATTGAGAGATCACACACCGTTGATTCCATCTTCAAGCTTCAATCACACGAAGCAGAGGTTTTTGGTGAATTTACAGAACATTAAATATACGACCACTGGTCCAAACAAAGAAAATAAAGGAAACCCAGATATTAGACTGTTGATGGTTTCACAACACCAACACAACATTTCAACACCGTACGTGAAATCACCCATTGTCAAACGTGGGTTATCATACCTATATATACCCAGTTATATTCCTCCTCCAACAGCCAATCAGAGGTTAGCTTGTGATGAACGAAGTCCATTGCACCTGTTCCCTTGATACTGACGAGATGTGACCCCTCCCCTTTATCTTGACACGCCTCTTCTGCCTCATGCCACGTGACTTTCGTTTCAGCTGAGATCATCTGGTAACAGAAATTTAAGTATCTATCCCAGCCTTCTTGGCAAATATAACCTGTGGGATGAACCATAGATTATGCAATCGTGTTAGTTTTGAAATTAGCTTTGCAGTTACCCGTTTACAATGAGCTTTGGGATTGGTTTTACAATTAGCTTTGTAACAATTTGCTCCATTAGCTTTGCAATTAGCATGGTAATTAGTTTTGGAATAAGCTTTGCAACTACTTTCTCTATTTGTTTTGCAATTTACATATCGATCAGCTTTGCACAATTACCTTTACAGTCTTAATTGATAGCTAGCCACCATTATCTGGTCATTGCCATTCTACGATAATCGAATGGTCTTTATGCATGCCTGATCTTCAGACTATTAGCAAGTAGCAACTCTCCATTTATAAAACTAGGCCTAACAAACTAAAGCCCTTATTGATGATCACCATTATACCAACGCGTCGAGAATCGTAAAGTTTTTATTCATGACGCTACTGCCTGATCATCAGAATATTGAATAATACTACTGTCCATTATTCATTTACCAATCCTGAGTGCAAATGGAAACAAAAATTTTTGATTAGGGGACGAGTCTGAAAGTAGACTAATGTATGAGTTTAGGGAATATTTTTTTCTGACAAGCCTTATGCTCTACTCTTCCTAATCTACCGTGCTTGAATTTATTCACTGAATAATTTGTCTAAAATATTATTGATAATAATAAGTCGAGGAAATGAGTACTTTGAAGGGAACGAAGTTTGTGCACTCTTAGAGCAAGGTGGGTATTGTTACACTTTTGTCCCGAATTGGAACCTTTTATCCTGTTGATACTTATTTAATAAATAAATAAATACCTGATTGAGATTTGTCTGTAACGCCTGGAAAATGACGACTTTGATATTCTGCATAGAATTTTCCCCGATCTCCAACGTCAAGATGCATACTGATATCCAGACGATTTTTTCTGGTTTCCAGTTCCGCTTTCATCGGGTGAATGATCGGACAATACTCGGTTTCCTCCATATCACCGAGATCATTCTTCTGTTGAAAAAAATGAGTTATACTTCCTCCATTGTTTTCCTTGTCTTTCGAAGATTCATTGCTTTAGAAATTCAGTGTATATGAGGGAGTCGTCAGACAAATTTCAAAGGTAACTTTTTAAAGAATGATTTCATACTATTTTCATAAACATTTTAATCATTTTAACCATTCAAAGATTATTTTATTCAAGTTTTAATGTATCATTCCTGGTGGGTGTCTTCTCTTGAATAGGGTTGCCGACCCACATGGAAAAAGGAGGCCTTTTATGAAGATAACATTTTGTGAATGAAGAAAAAAAAAAACAGTCCTACCTCACTGATCCTCAGGAAACTTCGGCATCGATCAGGTTCTATTTTTGATTGCACATGGCTTTCACTCTCTTTTAGCTCTAAAATGATATTGTTGACCACGATGTAGGTATCCCTTCCGGTGGTGATGGCCCAACTATTCGCGGCGCTGTCATAGGATGGGTAGTTCACCGAGGCGAGTACACCTGACGGCTCCCTGCATTCGACCTCAAACACAGAGCGTCCGGCAGGTCCTGGGTCTAGAATGTTTCCGACACTACACCCAGGCTTCTCTATGAAAAGGAACGGAAAATGAAGGGTAATGAACAGAGGACGGTGTCTTAACGGTAGAAGTCATGGGTTCCATCGGCAACCAGGTCATATCCTAGACTTAAAAAAAGTTGCACTCTGAGATCACCTTCTTTCTAGACGTTCGACTTAAAAAAAAAAAAGAAGAATGACAAGAGCATATATCCTCCCCCAACGTCATCGTCAGCAATAACAACAAACTATTTCTGTACATAAATTGATCATTGTGTTTAGTTACTAATATTACCTGAAAAGCGATACATTGCCTTGAATCCTTCGGAAATCGACTGCAGCCCAGTCTTCACAGTCACTCTCATCCAATTCCACGATGTGACTTGAAGGGGTGTAGTGACGTCACAATGGAAGACCCGTTCCGTATCAGAAGGGCTGAACGATGACGTGCCCTCAAGCGTCACGGAGTCCTCACAGAACCTCCCGTTACGCTTCATCTATAATCATGACAAAGCGACAAACATAACAATCGGAGGGAAATACGCTTATACATGCACGACTTTATTCTAATCATACACTCTGAATATTTATCATATAATAGACTACAAATGCAGATGTAATGCAATAGTTCGGCCACGCCGCTTTATTTTTGTAAATTCGGAGCTCCGAATCAATCTAATACACATGCAAAAGTGGACAAAGTGAACGTTCCCCAAACAGTACTGAAAGTTAGACTTGGCGGGATACCAATGTTCCAAACGATTTAGAAAGTGGAGCAGAAATAAATTATTGCATTTAAAAAATATATCACAACAGTGGAGTGCTCTTGAGTGTTTATACAGTCGTTAAAATTTGGCATCTAGTGCCCTCTCTGGTAAAAAAAAATAAAACGTAGAAATTAATAATGATCCTTACGAGGTACTCTACAAATTCCAGAACTACATAAAGGGTCCGATTGTCATCAGATGGCGGAGTAATATCGTAAAAACAATAGCTGTATGGCTGAAACTGGGATGGGAACGGTGAAGTCTGAATCATGTCATCCGAGGCTATTAATGTAGTCCCGATCCCACAGCCCGTAGAACAGGTTTCGTAGGTGCAATCTGGAAAAGCATCCAAAATTTAAAGAGAAAGGTCTCACAACGTTACTTCTGCAGATATATTCATCAGAACAAGTAAATCCATGTCATTAGTAAGCGAAATCAAATCTTTCGGGTTTATCTTGAACATCAATTTCATCAGTGCTCCGTGATCTCGTAACACAAGCACGCAAGTTGCGCATTTAATATGAAGTCACGCCATAGAGATTGGTCTACCACACAAGTTCAACATCAGGCATTTATCAACATGCCTCTAGTTCAAAGTGATAAGAGATCACAGTTAAACACTACGCTTGTCATGGGATATTACTGATCCGTATTCATCCCTGCACTTGGAGGTCATCGTTGTACACACATGTATTAAAAAACGCGCAGATTAGTTATTTGTCACAAACACACACGCCCAAAGACACACTCACAACTTCAAACATGTACCCACAAACCCACACACACGCTCAAACAACTGACTGCACTCAGAAGACAGGTTGGAATACAGCTAGAGACAAATAAGGTGATGCACATGCTAACTCGTTCAGATGAACACCAAGAGCTATAAAATCTTACAGTGGATTTCATGGAAATGATTTAGGATGGATGAGGGGCGGTAGGAAGCGGGGGGGGGGGGGGGGCTCCAGGCAACCTTCCACGTGAAATTTCCATTGATCAAAGAGAAGAATAACTCACCGATCGCTTCATAAGTTAGACTGAATCCAATCTCGTTGATCATGTCGCTTTGTATCTCACCGAGTCGGATCAACATCTCCACCATGTTACCATTGGGAATCAGAACAAGTTCCTCTTCAACCTCACCGCATATCAGACTCCAGTTTCCTCTGCTCGCACCCAGATTGATTTCAAGCTTATCGATGCATGCATCTTCACTTTGTCGCAATAGTATGTGGTGGAATGTCAGTCTGGATGAGACAAGAAGCCAGCAAAGATTAATGATAATCTAAAGATGATGGTGGTGATGATGATGATAATGAAGATAATAAAGATGGTGGTGATAATGATGATGTTGTTGACAAAGATGAAGATCGTGATGGTGATGATGATAATGATAATAAGATACACCGATCATAATAGTGTTCTTTAATCTCTTTGTTTGCTCGCTACTACTACCTTTTGAAATGTTTTCACTGTTGAGTGGCTATCATATGAATCTAGTTGAGCAAATACGAGAACCCTTTGTAATTAAGGCGCTACACCAAAATAATTTATCAAATTTATCAGTTGCACTGGCGTGCAAATGGACATACTGGGGACCAAGACAGAAAAAGAAACAAAGAATGTGAGAGAATACGAAATAACAAGTGGAAGATTTCATCTTATATTCTGAATAGTAATGTCAAAATATATCACAAGATTAAAATTTTCATTATTACCTAGTTCGCTCACTAGGGACCTTTAAGAAATTTTGGCGTGCCCCCCTGAATGGAAATTATTTGGCTCATTACGGCAATGCTCAGTGGATGAGTGGAAGCAGCGCTTTTCAGTGCTCCATATTCTTACCTAGGCCTTAGCACGCTAATCAACTGAGGTACTTGAGCATTCAAAGCATTGCACTCATCTCGATTGATGGTAGATAGTGTGTTGTCATAAGATGCTGCGGTGGGGTCTGAACCATGGATCTTGTCGTTCAAAGTCCGAATATTTATCCACCCAAAACACCTCTATGATATTTCGTTTTTATTATTGCGGGTATTCCAACACATTAAGCTGACACACTTGGCTAACCACTAATCCGAAATTTAATTTGATTTATTTTCAATTTCATTTTTCACAATTCAAATAATGTTTTCGGAAAAGGGGGTCTTCGCCGACAGGTTCTGCTTTTTAGAATTTTTTTCTATCATATGCTCTTATTCAATTGAGCGAAAATTGACTTAAGTGTTATATGCTGTATATATGTAATTGGACCTATCATTGTGAATGTAAAAGGATTGAAAGAGGAAAATGAACTGAATTGAATAGGCACAATGGCACATGCTGTAATCTTGCCTGATGCTTGTGTTGGCTCTCTTGGTGATGATATTGATCGTTGTAGTTGTTGCATTGTCGGTTCCAAACCAGGGTGCGTAACCAAAGAATTCAATAAATCCATAGGAAGAAGTGATCACTTGCTCAATCGGAGACCGTTCATTGCTCGGTCTATTGGCTTCCCATAGGTCATTCAGATTCAGCACTTCATATTCTGATGTTGATTCAACGAACATGAATGATAAAAAGATAACACCCAATATAAATGTACATCTTTGTTTGGCGAACCTTATGGCAGGAACAAGTGCTTAATTGCTCTATCGGTGACCTTACGATAGGGCTGACTATTTACTTCCTATAGTTCATCTATATTCAGCAGTTCATACTCTGATATTAAAGAAATAAACGGTGTTAATAATAATTACAGAACATATTTCGTTCCCCAAGTGTGGTAGGCTTTCACAAAGGTGTCGTTGTTTGTTTGGTATAGGTTAAAGTACAACGGGAACAAAATATCACTATTCTGGTCGCAATGGTGATACTACAGGGTCCCGTAAAACAAAGTTTACATACTCACTGAGACCTTGTGGAATGAGGTTTTAATTCCATAGCGATAAGCCTTTTCCTGATATATATAGACGTATTACATCTTAGCTGTTTATTTCTCGAGGAAATAAACGAGAATCACTGAAGATTGTCAATGATTTGTTACAATTTCCACAAATCGATATCAAGTGGGGATCGTTTCACATTAAAAAAAATCCATTCACTAGGAATGGGTAACATAATGCAGAGTAGCTAGATGAAATCTATGTAAAGTATTATAATTTCATGCCTATACCTGTTACACAAAGAAACGAGTACATTCGGCTGCAAGGAACCTGGATGATCTGTACACCATTCGTCAAATTGGCAACGTGGCATAGCGGATTCACTCCGGTTGTCTTGTTCTGCAGCCAAATGAACGGCCAGCTTGAAATGTTGGCCGCTTGTTCCTGTAAATATGTGATCTGTTAGGGGAGAAATAGAAAGCTTCTTGCTGATTTTAATACAATCATGTGTCGATATATCACGTATACATATAAAATAGAAGAACGACAATCACTCATTTTTTCATAAAGACTTATTATTATAACAAATGCACAGTTTCTATAACAAATTTACTAAATCAAATTTAACGATTTCAGTAACTTTTAATTGTTATTGTAGATGTGTTATTACAACAGGTTTTTATGATATCATTGCAGACAATGCCAGATCTGATCCCAAAACTGTGACATTAGAGTATAATATATTCCCAGTCATTTTCTATTCTTTCCCAGTATAGTCTAAGGCCCGAACGGTCTGAAATCTGAGTCAAATCTGACAAGCATAAAAAAGGTGGAAATTGGCAATAAACGATTTGGTGTAGAAAATTTTATCAGAAATTCTTCTTTCGCCCTGACCGCCACTGCATTCACGTAATGTAAAGTCAGCAATAGAGAGCAGATATTTGCCGTCAGATTTGTATGTCAACTTTGCACGGAATGCGCCACCGGGTTCTTACTAAAATCTTCATTTAATAGTTTTTACCAATGCATGATGACCGATGACCATTCGGTCCCCCGGAAGGTGTTTGTTCAGCATGCGACATTGTTGGTTTGCCTCATTCCAATTCGAGTTTTCTCCGATAGTATGTCCGATACACAGACCGGCATTCCCAGTTAGATTGACTGCAGAAGCATTGGTTGTGCTACATATATCTGTTTGTTAAATGAAAAAATTCTATTAATCATTCAAACTACCACAAAATCTAGTTTATGGTTGGAGAGCCACTAACCCTGTGTTGGATACATAGAATGCTTTCATACCCCGGATGTAAGTCAAACAAAGGCAAGCTTTATTGTTCAAATTCCATTTAAAGGCAGTTGTCAAAAGCTGTGACGTCTTTGGTAAGTTTTGTCAGATCGACAAAGTTAGACCAACTGCTACAAAGTGAAAGCAAACTGTACAAATAAGATTATCGTCTCAGATTGAAACAAAAATATAGAGGTAATTTTTTTCTAGCAAATCCATTTACCTATGCAATCATTCCTAGCATCTCTTCTGAATCCAGGCTGACATAAGCAGTAATAACTACCTGGTGTGTTTCTGCACTGATAAGAGCATCCATGGTGTGAACTTAGGCATTCATTTATGTCTGAAAAAAAAAAAAAAAAAATAAATAATAATAATGATAATATAGGGTATTTATATTGCGCGCATATCCACCTTGTTAGGTGCTCAAGGCGCTCCTATATTACCCGGCTGAGCTAGGCGTTCATAGCGCACACAGCTTTTTTTGAGGAATTACTTCCTACCGGTACCCATTTACCACACCTGGGTGAGGCATAATAAAAGAGGCATATAAAAATAGAAACAAAAACGTACATGCATCTAGTTTCAGGCTCTTCATTTTTTGGCAAAAATAGTAAGAAAGGCATTCTTCTTTTTTACTTTCTATTTATTTCTCTAGATGGCTGCCATCTTAGATTTTGTAAATCAGTATGTCTTACTGTAATATAATGAAGAAAATAATACACATCATTGATTCATCAGGATGATCACATGAATCCAATGTGAACTTATTCTGAGCACTCTGCGAACACACACTGTGGATCCACAGAAAGACACTATGAATTCACTGTGAACCAACTATGAACATATTTTGAACACATTGTGAAACACTGGGGAAAATCATGTGAATATAACTTGAACGCACTTGAAACATGCTTTGAGTCCACGAGAAATATACTGTGAATACATGTGAACACACCAGAAACACTGTGAACCCACTGTGGGCACTGGGGGAATAGACCTTGAACAGACTGGGGACACACTTGCAACCACTGTTTATCCACCGGTATTACACTGTTAACGCACTAGAAACACACTGCGAATCCACCGTGGGCACACTTTGAACACACTGTGAATACACTCTAAACACAATGCGAGGAGACTGTGAACACACTGGGAAATTACTGTGTATACACTGTAATAACACTGTGAATCCACTTTGGACACATTGTGAACAAATTGTGAATACACAGTAAACACACTGTCAATCCAATTTGGACATACTGGCCCGTATTCTGAACTCGGGTCTAAATTAAACCCGAGTTTAAAGTTGTGGTTTAACTATGGAGAGCCAGTTGGTGCATAAATCCCTGACAGCACAAATTCAGTTTGTAAACTCATATGACATCCAAGATGTTCATAGTTGTCTGGGAATTATGACTGCAGAGTTTTTCTTTATTATGAAAGCAAAATAAAACAAAATATTAAACATAAGAAATAAACAATATAAACAGAATTTTTGGCTCCCCATCATTTTAGCACATGTTTAGACCATGGTCTAAGTTAAACCTGACTTGAGAATACGGGCCACTGTAAACAAACTGTGAATACATTGTGAATACACTATGAACACACTCGGAATACACTCAGAACACACCGTAATCACACCAGGAACACTGTGAACATACTGTGAGAATCTGTGGATTTATCCCACAGGAACGTACCATACTGGCAGATGACGGCTCTCCTCTGTGGGTTACAATCGTACGTCTTCCATTGGAAACAGTCATAGGCATCCATGTACACACACATTTTGTTCCTTTGGTTCCCTAACGACGTAGTTGGTACCAGATTAGAATAATCAAGAGGTGTGCCATCGGTCCATTTAAACTCTTCACCTACTTTCCTCTTTCATAGAAAAAAACGCAAGAGATGTTAGTAGTTCTAAGTGCTTGATTTCCGTGTAAATATAACAGCGTAAATTCATATCTTTGGCTTACAACGTCTTGAAGGCCTGGTCACTGTGGTCACACCGCCCGAGCGTTGCTGGAGCGGTTGGGAGAGGGGGTCGAATTTCGCTCATAAAATTGGTTAAAAAATCAAAAACAAAAATCGAAAACAAAATAAAATCAATCGAAGTCGAAAATGGTGAACGGGAGCGAGCGGTGATGATTTTTTTCCCTCCGATCCACGACCGCTCCAACAACGATCGGGCGGTGTGACCATGCCTTTAGGACGCGTGACTAATGGAGATAATGATTGACTGACTGCTTGATTGATAGCTCTATAAATTAATTCATTTCATTAAGACACTGTGACTCTATTAAAGGATAAAATCTTGTGTAAGGAAGAGGGTGCATGGTGGAGTGTGCTGATCATACCAATTGCTTTATGTTAATACACAGAAATATTGCAATTGTTGAAAAAAACACTTAAACATGAGTTCAAAAAGATAGTTGATCACATTGAAAAGGATGATTTAACATTGAATATCAAAAAGTGCAAGCTTATGCTATTTGGAACTAGAAATCGCATAAGAAATAAAACTGTTTCTCTGACCTATAGAGAAAGTGTTATTGCCGTTGTAAATGAATTTAAACATCTTAATGTTGTATTTGATAATTGTCTAAAGTGGGATTCACATATATATAAACTTGTCTCTAAAATATCGAGAACCATATCATGTATAAAACGCATTAGATTTTATTTACCAAAAAGAATTTTAAAATTGCTATATGATGGTTTGCTCTTATCACATATTGATTATGGTATAATTTTATGGGGCTGTTCAGCAAAGTGCCATCTGGATAAATTACAAAGGGCTTCAAAACCGCTATGCACGTCTGATACTTAACGCACATTATTTAACTCCCCGAATTACATTATCATCTTTAGGATGGCAATCCGTCACAGATAGAGTTGATTACCACTTTAAAATATTGATGTATAAAGTGATGCACAATATAACCCCCAAATATATTCAGGATATATTGCGCCATAGACCAATACATTTCGAAACTAGATATTCAATTAACTGTCCCCCTTTTATTGAAAAACTTCCAACCGAATATCATAAAAGATCATTTTGTTATCATGGCTCTAAAATATGAAATACGTTATCCCCTTCTCTCCGTTTAGCAAAGTAACTTAATTCTTTTAAAAAAACAATGTAAATCGATATCCCTCACACAAATATGTTTTTGAGATGTCCATGAATACTCTCTGTTACTTTCTGTTATTATATGTTTATAGTGATTTTGATATTTTTTTTACTTCTATGTATTACATTTTTCTCTCTCATATATGTTCATTTTGTTGACGGGTTTTATGTGATATTGTTTTGTCATGTTTTTAATTTCTGTTGATACAGGGCCCCTTGGTCGAGCAGTTCTTGTAACTGAAAGGGCTACCCTGTTAAAATAAAACGACATATAAATAAATAAAAATAAATACATTATAGACTCATACGATGACGTTAAAAAAAGTTCGAGAAGTTCGAGTATTGATATTGAATGTTAAATCTCAGTGATAGAAACAAATAACAAAATTTGCCATTAATATGCAAAAAAGAGAAAAAATGAATTGAATACTCACTTCTAATCCGATGACAAAACGGTCAGCTTTATCATGAAGCAATGTTTCGCTTTTACTGGTGATAAAGCTCTGCAGACGAAAGAGGAATTGAATCCGTGTGTAAAGAATATCAGGGGCCTGTCTTACAGAGAGTTGCGATTGATCGGATCAATCGCAACTATGGAAAGCCAGCAAAGTCAACATATAAAATGCATGTTTGTAAAAAAAAAATACGATGTATATTAAAAAAATCATCGATTTCTTGACAGTTTGGTGTGTTCTTTGTTTTCAAAGGACATTTTGAAAATTTGCTTTTGAAAAAATTATTACACTGATGGATTTCCATAGAGTAACGATTGATTTGATCAATCTGAACTCTTTGTAAGACAGGCCCCAGGACGGCGTGTCATAAAGCCGCTCGTAACTTACAATTGACTTTGACGCACGACTTTCTTGTGCCAAGTGATATCTATATCCCTATCTCATTGACTATCCAAGAACATGTTTCAGTCGTGCGTAACTTAACCAATATGTTTATGAACCACCCATCAGTTGAAAACAAATCGTAATTTTCATGATTATTTTTTTTAATTCAACAACATCCTTTACATGTATCAGGGGATAGTGAATAAAAAACAGAAAAAAGGAAAATGAGGGAATAAGGGAAGAAAATGAGATTTCTATAATAACCATAGTTCAGTAGAGAACAAAATATGGCATCAGCAGGTTGTCTGAGCCCCTACATATATCTCATGGTGGTCCCCTGCATGTTGCATCTCACTGGGTTGAAATGAAACGTGTAAGTAAAAACAATCACACGACTCTCCACGAAACACATCCATCTCTTAACCTACCTGGGGCCTTTTCATACAGCTGTTCGTAAGTTAAGAGCGACTTTAAGAACGACTGGTGATCCTTTCTTACGCGCTTAACCATCGTCAATAATACCATTTACCACAAAAAAGGATCATCAGTCGTTCTTAAAGTCGCTCTTAACTTACGAACGGCTTTATGAAACACCCACCTGAATTGATGATGATTTGATGTTTGCCGGGTGGCTGCCAGGGATGAAAATCTTATCGCAGGCCATAGGACCTTCCTCATCGACGACACCATAGCAAAATCCCTCATGTACAAACTCTTTATCACCACATAGCTTATCAGCATCTGGCATGGATGGAAAAAAATATTGAAGCGATGATTGTTCTATTTACCGTAATCAAAGTAATTTATAATTCTGTTTTTAGAAGCAAATCAGTATGTCCAGATAAACTGTAAATGTACCAATTTAGCCGACTGGACTTTTTAGCTATAGACCTGAATTAAATTACTTTTTCATTATCACTATCGTTATCACAATGATAATTGATATTTATATGTTATTTTTTCTTTGTCGTCGTCCCTGTTTTCTTCTATTATTAAACGTCTCCTCCTGCTCTTTTTCTTACTCTCTTCTATTTTTTTCTCCATTTTCAACCCTTCTCTTTGTTTTTCCTCTCCTCAATCCGCCAATAATATCTATCTTACATTATATGATATATCACTGGTTTTATTATTTTCATTATCGTAATTATTTGTTACGCCTATCGTCCTTCATGCATTCATTGCTGATACTTTAGTCGTTGGTGGTGATGTCACAATTATAGATTATCGTCTTTATATTTTCATAATTATCCTGACTGGTTTTCTTCTATTTTTCCTTCTCTTCCCTTTCGCATTACCGCCGTCCTCATCATCATCACATTCCCTCTCATCAGCGTGGGCACTATCGCCACCATTGATAACTTACAATCTAAACGACAGCCCACAAGCTCCAGTCGCAGAGCACCTGGTTTGGTCATTTCGGAGTCGGGTGAGGGTGAGACCCGGACAGTTCGGGTGAAGAAGGCCCTTTCAAAGTGATGAGTAGACACCGTATATGGGTCACGTGCGTTTTCGAAGTACTAATCAACAGTAGAAGAATTAGGAGAAACAAAGTTGGTTCAAATGAGGGGCCATGAAACAGTTTTGAAAGTATAAAGTATCATTTTATATATACATGTACTACACGAAATAAGAAGAAACAATTGTCTTTTTTTTGGGGGGGGGGTATATCATATTCTACAGCACTCTAGATATTATTTTACATGGGAGAGCATATCCTGAACGTATCATGATATAGTTCATCTTGACATTTTTGACCGTTATGAATAATGAAAAGCATATGGCTGTTCAAGTTAGAGGGTCTAATGATGCAAAAGACTTTGGAAATATCAATGGAAATATTAAGTTATACATGTGAATGGGCATATACCAGCGAATGAACAGGAATAAACACAATGAAATATTCCAAACAGTCCGTCTGTAATTCTTCGTTACACCAACGGAAACCGATTTCAAACCGATCTATGATATGTAATTAAAAATAACGCATAAACTTTGATCGGTCCGGAGTCAATAGTGTTAATGTGCCTGTAGCTTAGGCCTAAACGCTCGTAGGACTATATCATCGTTTCTCAAAAGATATTATCGTACAACTTCCACCTGTCCTGGTCGAGAAGTCCATATTCCACGAATTTTTCTGAATAGAAACTAAGGGACTATGCCAACGGATAGAAGTTCCAAGTAATTTGCGACCTGGGAGAGCTGATGCCTCCTAAGTCGCAGAATAAAAATTGTTCATTCCATGGCATTCTTGTACTCCGCCCACTTGTTCTGGTCCTGAAGTCTATATTTCACTCGGAGAATACAAAGTTAGTAAATAAATATATACCTATAGATGCCAACGGATAGAGAGGTGGCCAATACTGTTCATTCTAACAGTGTTGATGCCCTCTACTTTTACAGGCCTACCATTGTTTCTCCTATGATGTTCTTGTACTCCCTCCAACTGTCCTGGTCGAGAAGTTTATATTCCACTTTGAGTCTTGCGATGAACGTTCTCCTTCCTTCTACAAAACCCCCTTGACTCATGATCGCATGGAATACGTGGACATCTTTGAAAGCAATTTGGAACCATATATCATGGACTTCCGTCGTCGGTAAAACACAACCAGTAAATCCTACAAAAGAGAGATACAGAAGTCGAGGATGGTGGAAGTGTTATCTCCGCTTTTGATTGGATCATGGGCATGGAACGCCTGCCAATGTGTATTTAATCATGAATTATGTCGATAAATGACAGAGTAGTTCAATTTTTAGTAAATGCAAATGTGGTACCTGTTCCATAAAACATGATATGATAGCATATTTGCTATAACAATTCAAAGCTACAGAAATCATCCAAGAATGGCTGATAGTATTTTCTTTTTTTCTTTTTTTTTCAAAA
This sequence comes from Lytechinus variegatus, assembly GCF_018143015.1. Taxonomy (NCBI): domain Eukaryota; kingdom Metazoa; phylum Echinodermata; class Echinoidea; order Temnopleuroida; family Toxopneustidae; genus Lytechinus; species Lytechinus variegatus. The sequence continues at coordinate 26,228,287 of NC_054748.1, read as the reverse complement.
ATTGCCAATTTATTATAATTAAAAAAAAGACCAAGGACTCTGTGTGTGCCAAATCGTGGAGAAAAAGTAAAATCCTTGAGTGAAAATTGAATAATCACTACAAAGATCCTCTCATATCAATTTGCTTGCGCTCCTTTTTTGCAGTGCGTAGCGTGTTAAATTATTTCCCTATGGAGAATAATTGAAAAATACGCCGTTTTTGACGGATTTGCTAAGATATCTCCCAAACGCGTCAACAAGGTGATCTATCAAAACAGAATAGAATAGAGCAGATTCTCACCTTGAACATGATATGATTTTCATTTAATTTTAGTCAAATTAAGTTCTGTCACTTTTGAGGTTTTTGGAACCTTTCTTGATGATTTTGGAAATCCATTTGTACATGAGCCAATGGGCAAGTGCTGGAAACGAAACGTTTGGTGCAACTTCACATTGTTGTAAAAAAATATATACGTCACAATAGACCCTATCAAAAAAAGACATTTTGCAGAAAATGCTGTAGATTGCGAATACCTAAGAATTATTTTGATTGGATAAAAAAAACCTCTGTCACTTTTCACATTTGCAAAAGCTTTTGCAATAATTGGTCACTATAGTTTGGCGGATTCAGCCGATGGCATTGTGTGTACACAGTACACACGCATAGCTATGCAACGCAGCGCGTGAAGAATTTTGCAAGTTTTCATTATTCGTATAGCGACAATGTTGGATAGGACCGTACCATTTTCGACCGGGGGTGTGCCAATGAATGCAAGTGATCAAGAAGAGTTACAAAACTGAAGGGAGTGAGAAAACAAGGAAAGTGAGAGGGAAATTTATGAAAACAAGTAATGCGAGGAAAAATGACAAGAAAAGGAGAAGAAGTGAAAACACGCAGCTGAGTGCGCTCACGATATGTAAGTTGAACACCCCTGCACCGCAATGTAGCAGCCCGCCACTATACACGTAGACTGCCTGCACGATGCGAAGACAGGGGCGCGTATTAGTGACTGTGCGTTAAACGTCCCATTTCTATGCCTTATAAGAGGAGCGTTTTTTGTACACAACAAATTGATATGTTAAACTTAAAACTTGACTTGATCAAGAATTCATAAAATGTGTGCTTTTTTCAACTTTGAATCGATCGAGTTAGATCATATTTCGTTAAGTCAATGAGAGATAAATTCACAGAGTTGGTGCAGCGTTTTAGAAAGGCGAATCGAAATAACAAATGGAACCGAATTGAATATGTATTTGTATACCTTTGGGGTCAAAGTGATGAAGACGGGATTGATTAATAGTTGTTTCATTACATCCTTTACACGTAAGTTGACTTCTCTGTATTTCTCTGGACTCCATTCCGAGCCGTTTATTGCAACCTGTGATAAAAAACGGACCCCAAATTTTTATTATAAATAGCGACAATGACATGATATAGGTGCGGGGAGGCTTTTACCGACAAGATATACATTTTCTGAACATTATGTTGAGATCTATCATAATTGATAATAATTTCAATTGTTAAACTTCCTAATATATGCTCACTCGCTTAAAACTTGAAACATCTAAGAAAAGTTTGCGATATAAGACGTGTTGTGGCCCCTCAATTTGCTTTATCCATTATGCCACTGAAAGGTGAACCATTCTCAAACTGTATGTATATTTTTTTAATTACCGTTTCTCAAATCATGACTAAGGTCCTATTAAAAATTGTTCTCGTTAATAGTGGTGTTTATTACTAGTGAACAAACGACTGATTTTGGCTATGAAACACCAATGTTTCTTAGATTCCGATTTAGAGTTGATTTGGTTGGATCAATTCCACTGGATGCTGTGGGTTATCGGTAAGAAATCGGTCAACAGAGTGGATATATTGTTTATTTATTTATTTTTTCTTCAGCCACAGGCTGTTCTTCTAAGGGGTCTAGCTCAAACATACATTAGTAAAAAACAAATACATATATAAAATAGAACATAAATCAACAATGATATAACAAGTTATTAATATAATATAATAAGTTATTAATAAACAAGCTAGCTATTATCTAATAATACCAACAACAAGAACAACGAGAGGGGAAATAAACACAATTCAAAATTAAATGTTAACGTAAAGAACAATATGTACGGATTTGCCAAAGATCTATGTAAATGGCTTTAATACTGTGGTTTTATTTAAATGAGGCCCATTCCATTTGTAATTTCCTATGACAAAGAGGAATTCGGAATTTGAGTAATTTTTACTTACTTGAAAAGTTGCACCCAACAAGCTCGAGCCTTACACAGGTAACTGAAGATGTATTCACGGGGTAAAAGCGCGCCAACTCCAGCAACTCGAAGGGTTCAGGAAAATCGACCCTTGCAAGACTGGTGTTTTGATAGTCGACATAAAACTGTCAAAAGAAATGTTATAAAAAGCCATTAAAAAAAACTTATGTGATCTTCAAAATAAAATGATCATAACCTATAGGTGCATGTTTTGTCAAAGAGGCAGACAAGGGTGTAAAGCTGAAATTCCAAGAGTTTATAGTGGCGGTATGAGACTGTTAACGGATTATGTAACTTAATTACGAATTCAGATAGCGTATTAAGTCTGAGGTTCGAAACCTAAGTCTAAGATGTTCATTGCATATAATTTCTTCGTCTTTTTCTTACTATCATTATTATTCTTTTTCTTCTTCTTCTTTTCTTCTTCTGTTATCTTCTCTGTTGTCTTTTTCTTCTCCCTCTCACTTCCCTTCTTCTTCCTTTTTTTTCTTCTGCTCCCCTCCTCTTCACGTTTCATTGATTGCCTTGTAATATTTCATTGATGCTTCTGTTCCATATATATATATTGTTCTTTAAACGTTGATTTTAAAATGTTTCCTTTGTCAATTGTATGTTCCACACGGCCCCAATGGAAATCAGTCTGCGAACTGTTTGGGCTTTTTAACCGTGTATAAATAAAATAAATCTTATCTATTGTAACTAGCAGCAATTACCCGTGGCAGCACAGGGGATAGGAGTCATTTTTCTTTATCAAAGTGTGTGGGGGGAGGGGAGGGGGTGACATTCTTGTATGTACAGCTAGACTGCCTATTTACACTGAAAGCCGAGCAGTTTATTGATGAAATATATTTAGACAACTGATTTATAGCAGACTTCTCTTTCAATATAGATAGGAGGTTCAATTAAGTTAAGCATCTTGGGTTGAACTGGAGGAAGAACTTCAATAATCATTACAGAGTGAAATCCAAATCTAACTATAAAATGGAAAAATGTATTAGAACACGGTGTATTCAGTAAGCAGTCAAGAGGCAATTATTGTGATATAGAAATGTTATGATTACATGTATTGGGTCGGAAATAAATATGTAAGTACATTGCACATGTACCTTACAATGCACATTAGACTGCAGTTGTTTGTAATTTTTAAATTAAAGGTTGCTCAATCATATATAAGTATGGCAGGATGTCGAAAAGAAGTGAGAGTGAGAGAAGGGGGGGGGTGATAAAATGAGTGAGACAGAAACAGTGGTGGGAAAAATGAGTCAGACAGACAGTGAGGAAAATGAGAGACAGAGAATGGGAAAAATGAGAGACAGAGGGGAAAATGAATGACAGAGAGACAGAGGGGAAAATGAAAGAGACCCACACGGGGAAAATGAATGAGAGAGAGAGATAGTGGGGAAAATGAGAGAGATCGACATTGGGAAAATCAGAGAGAGAGAGATAGAGAAATTAAAGAATACAAAAGAGCGAGATAGAGAGAGAGAGAGAGAGAGAGAGAGAGAAAAGATTTTAGATGTTAATTGTGATAAAAAGATAAGATTTGTATGGCTTACATGGGCATTTTAATTTCTTTTAGAGGTTTTAGATATCTTTTTTTTACTGGTAGATCAAATAGTTATGCATTGAAATAATTGATAAAAATCTTAGAAAGTTCACTGTAAATGTAGTATGGAATTATTGTGTCTTTTAAAAGTTAAATGGGCATCTTCACTGATTATAATTTTATTCAAATAAAAATAACAATATTGATACGTGTATGTTATAGATTATGTCTTTTTTCATAAAATATCATGTTAATTAAAGGCAAGATATGCTACAACAGTATACAGATGAAAAGATCATAATGTTTGAGATGGCATAATGCATAAGGTCCCGTATGTCTGTTATACACGGTATTGGCTATAGAAGCGATAAACCATTTTTACACTGTATTATTCATATCTACATTTTTAATAAACATCTACATATGTAAAACAGAGTTTTGTAGAATACATGTCAAACAAAATATGTGTAGCAAAAAAAAATGCCAGTGTTGCCAATTTGTAGAAGAAAATCTGATCAAATTTGCCTTTAAATAAAAGGGTTAATAGCAAATCTATTTAAGACGATTTTAATTTTGGGTTTTGGAACTTAGCACTGAGTTGATTATCTGACTCAACCAAACAACTTCATCATATGTTGGAATTTAGATTTACTGCGGCATCAATCATTCAATATAAATATTACATTTTACGTCAAAATACTAACCATGCACTGTTCAACTGTGTACAACAGAGCACTGGCACAGTTTGATTTTGGAGCGTTGAGTAGCAGGTAGCCCAATCTGTTAAAATATAGGATTAAATTAAAATACAAAGGATGTGTTAATGAAACTGGGCAGAAACATTAGATGTAGACCCTCACCCCCCCCCCCCCAGCAAACCCCCAGTCAACACTTGTTTTCAAAAGGCCAAGTCAGAATAGGGTTAACCTCTTTGTGACAACTGCTTACATTTTGTACGGTAACCACTGAGGACATCGGCCGATTACGGTATGTTGTTTACGTTTCAGCAGCGCTACACATGCATATATACATGCAGCCAGCGCATGAGTGTAAGTACGTACCGTATACCGTGCTTTGTATTTCGCTGACCCGAGAGAGGTAAAAGGGACTGGGAATTTCAAAGCTATATTCAGGGCGGCGAAAAGGAATGCCAAAAAGTTACGAATTGTAAAAAAAAATTAAATAATGCGACCAAAAATACCACAAACAACCCCCGTCATGACAATCTGTGAACAATTTAACCATGTTTAGAAAAAATTCCAGCTCCATTGAGTGGAAAACCACGGAGAAAACGTGCTTCAAACAAACGGAAGGACACACAAGATTAGCCAAATTATAGTAAGGATAAGGATAAATCACTTATGTATGAAACAATTATGTAAAACCGAATTACACATACTTACACACCCACATTCGCGCAACTCGCCCACTTAATCGTAGCCTTAATTGCTCGGCACGCACACAAATATGCTTGACTAATTCCTTGCTGGAAAGGGAGCAGTATCTCACATTGTGTTCAAGATGTGTGTACAGTGAGGTCACAGAATGTTAACAGTGTGTTCATCTTAAGACTGTAAGATCTGAGCATTTTAACAGTGCGAATCACATTTTCATATAGTTTACTATATGAACACACGGTGAAATTTCGCGATGCACAGATGTCCATAGTGTGTGCAATTGTCTTCACCATGTTCACACTGTTGCAGTTTGAGTATCAAGAGTGTGAATTACATTTCATTTCACCAGTGGCGTCCAGATGATGGGGGGGTGGGGGGCTTTCAAGAACAAGGAAAACATAGAAAAAGAAAGCAAAGGAAAAAGAGAAGGGTGAAATATGATATTAGGTCCTATTCCCTAAATAAAATTATGCCAAAATCTATCAAGAAATTGGACATTTGTGATAAAAATGTCAAACTTTTTCCTAATGCACTAGATATCTACCCACCTCCAAATTGCTGGCTCATTGCGCCATCGCATCTCACTTTGTACGCACGCTACGAACCCAATAAGCGGCACTTTCTTTTCAGGGAACTAAACAGACCTCTCTATTTCTTTAACGTTTGGTTTCCTAATATACTCACAAAGGTGTTCTTAAAATCATTTAAAGTTAGTGGTGTAACTATGACATGTATGAGCAGAAGTATATTAAACTTTTCTCTTACACATTTATGTTCATTGTGTAATATAAGTTTTGAATTATTTGACATTGTTTGACATTCTACCCACTTACTATCCATATTTTAAAGGTGAAGTCCACCTCAGAAAAATGTTTATTTGCATCAATAGAGAAAAATCAGCAAGCACAATGCTGAAAATTTCATCAAAATCGGATGTAAAATAAGAAAGTTATGACATTTCAAAGTTTCGCTTATTTTCAACAAAATAGTTACATGAACGAGTCAGTTACATCCTAATAAGAGTCGATGATGTCACTCACTATTTCTTTTGCTTTTTATTGTTTGAATTACTAGTATACAATATTTCAATTTTTACTAATTTAACGATTAGGACCTCTTTGCCTGAACCACAAAATGTTAAAATAATGGAATTCCACGTGTTCAGGGAGGAATGAAACTTCATTTCACATGACATTGATGAGAAAATGAAAATATTTCATATTTCATATAATAAAATAAAATACAAAAGAAATAGTGAGTGATGTCATCAGTTCCCTCATTTGCATACTGACCGAGTTGTGCATATAACTGTTTTGTGAAATGAAGCGAAACTTTAAAATGTTATAACTTTCGTATTTTCCATCCGATTTTGATGATTTTTTCTCTTATTATTCAAATAAAGTTTTTGTTGGGGTGGACTTGTCCTTTAATCACGGATTTAGAACATATAATATATATATGTATATATATATACATGTAAATATGATTATCTTTTTAACTCACGGTCTCTATCAAGTTTAGGTGACCTGCTTCGATCATCTCATTTGTGCCGAACCAGAGGCGAAATGCATCAGTCCTGGAGTCGGGGTTAACGCACTTTCGAAAAATCATGGCGGACAGTTGAAACGGCTCAGTGACGGCCATCTATCAGGTATACAAACGTAATTGGATGATGGGTACAAAGGCCATGAAAGTCTTGATAGTGATATCGATTAGAATGATGATGGTGATTATGATGGTGTTGATGGTGGTGCTGATGACAGTGATGATGGTGATAATGATAAAATGGTGGTGGTGGTGGTGATGATGGTGATGATGACAATGAAGATGATAACGATGATGATGGTGGTGATAATAATGGTGTTGATGGTGGTACTGATGATGCTGATGATGGTGATGACGATAATGATAAAATGGTGGTGGTGATGATGACAATGATGGTGATAATAGGCATGATAGCGATGATGGTTAAGACGATGATGATAATTATGATGATGATGGTGATCATAATGGTGATGATAATTCAGGTCAGTTCAGTTCATTATTTTCCATTAAAAACTCAATTGAAATAAATACATACAAAGTTCACAACTAAAAATCGGAAGGACCCCAAGAAAAGCATAGCTTGCGAGGATGGGGCCCTGTACAATCATTAACAAAACAAAACAGATCTTACATTGTTAAAACGTAAAGCAGATAAAAAAAAACTGTCTCATACACACACACAATCACACCAACACACACCCATATGCAGAACATTGAGAAGTTAACAAAGAGTAAGAAAGAGAAGGAAGCGATAGAAAAAGAAAAGGAGAGATAGGGAGAAAGAAAGAAAGAAAGAGGGAAGATAGAGTTCGAGAGGGAGAAAGAATACCCTCTACTCAGAGCACATCAAACGTTTAAACAATAATTGTTTACATAAGTATTTGAATCTCGTTAAAGTTGAAGAATTTTTCACAACATAAGGTAACAAATTCCAAACATGAACACCCTGAAATCTTATTGTATGTCGGGTTAATGAGGTACGTGCAAAAGGAATAAGAAATTTTGATTTGTTTCTGGTAGCATAAGAATGATAAAAAGAATTTGTTTTAAACATATCATTGAATATTGATGGAAGCTCTTTTTTATGAAAATTGAACATAAATATTAAATTGTTTACTGTTACAAGATCAAAAACAGGCAAACATTTTAGGTCACAAAACAGAGGAGTACTTGGTGTCATGTAGTTAGAATGAGTAATTATACGGATAGCACGTTTTTGAAGAATATGAATTTTGTATAGGTGTGTCTTGTAAGAGTTGCCCCATATCATATTACAATAATTGATATGTGGTAATATAATACTGTTATAAATAGTTAATAAAATATTTTTTGGCAGTGTGTTTCTAAAGTGTGATATAATACCAACCCCCCTTGAGATTTTAGAACAAACATGAGAAATGTGGTGAGACCAATCAAGCGATTCATGAAGTTTGATGCCTAAAAATTCTACAATATTACATTTCTTAAGAATATCATTTTTAATATACACAGGGGAAACCTGACAAGAAACTTTTTTCTGTTTGGAATGAAATATTATGTAATTTGTTTTATCAGTATTTAAAAAGAGTTTGTTACAAATATACCATTCACTTAGTTTCTCTAATTCAACATTAATATTACAAATCAGACTATTTATATATTTGTGAGATGAAATGACAGCAGTATCATCAGCAAATAATGAAAATTTGAGAATATCTGAAGTATGTGTAATGTCATTTATATACAACAAAAATAATAGTGGCCCAAGCACAGATCCTTGTGGAACACCAGTATTTGTATATGAAAAATCGGATGCTACACCATCGACCATCACATATTGTTTCCTTTCAAATAAATAACTACTAAACCATTCAAGAGATACACCTCTTATACCATAATAATACAATTTTTCAAGCAGTATGTGATGGTTGATGGTGTCAAATGCTTTGGAAAGATCCATAAAAACCCCACAGCAAAATTTACCTTCATCAAATTTACGTAATATATAATCTGTAATATTTCAAATGCTTAAAGAAGTAGAATGTTTTTTCCGGAAGCCAAATTGTTTTGAAACTAGAAGATTATTTTTTGATAAAAAATTATAAATTCTTTTATACATTATTTTTTCCAGTAATTTTGAAAAAGTAGATAAAAGTGCAATGGGCCTGTAATTTTCTATACAGTTAACTGGACCTTTCTTATATAAAGGAATAACTTTGGCAATTTTAAGTTTTTTGGGGAATACTCCTGATACAAGAGATTTATTATAAATACAACACAAAGGTTCAACAAAAAAAAGTATACATTTTTTCAAAACAGAAGTTAATACATCATCTGGGCCTGTTGCTTTAGATGATTTGAGTTCATGGCAAAGATTAATAATTTCATAAGGAGAGGTTAGATTCAGAAACAAAGAGGACATGGAGGGTGTAGTCAAAAAGTCTTTAAATGACTTAGTTGAATTAGGAATTGATGCTGAAATATTTTTAGCCATATTGATAAAAAGAGAGTTGAAAGCTTGTGCTTTATCTTTAGATGAATGGAACGATGAATTTCCATAAAACATTTTTTGTGGTAGCGAATTTTGTTTATTTTTTCCAAGTAAATTATTAATTTCTCGCCACGTTTTAACCATGTCCCCCTTGACTGATAAGAATATCATACAATAATATTTTGCCTTTGACGCTCTAATTATGGAAGTTAATCTATTCTTATAATCATAATATTTCCTTTTTTTCCTTGTATTCAATGTATTCATCGTACCTTTATACATTCTTTGTTTATGTTTTATTGACCTCAATATACCATTTGTAATCCAAGGTTTCTTAAAATGTGTTTTACTACTGCGTGGTTTTGCAGTACAGACAGGGAAACATTCATCATATAACATACAGAATTTGGAAATGAAAAAGTTGTAACATATATTCACATCATCGTTACTATAAACTGTCTGGCAATCAACTGTACTAAGTTTCTCCTTAAACATTGATATTCCTCTTTCATTTACTAATCTATTTTTATGATTCTTATTATCAATCGGTAAGACAAAATTTTCTCTATCTTTACTTACACAGAATATTGGAAAATGATCGGAGAGATCTGAATAAATGAGTCCTTGGTATTTATTTTTTTCAATTGAATTAGTAAAGATGTTGTCTATTAAAGAAGCTTTGGAAAACGAAATACGCGTGGGTTTAGTAATCAAGGGATACATATTAAAAGAAAACATTAAATCTAGAAAATCTGTTGTTTTGGAATGTGTATCATAATTCAGTAAGTCAATGTTGAAGTCTCCCATTATATAAACATCTCTCCGCTCACTTTCCAATTGTACCAAAATTTCATTCATTTTATCATGGAAACAATTAATATCAGCATTTGGAGGTCTATATACACAGCCAACAATAATCGGCTTTGTTTTTCCTTGTATTTCAATAAAAACAGTTTCATATTCTGGTGCATTAAAAGAAATGTCAGACCGAAATTGTATATTCAAGTCTTTTTTAACATAAAGTGCAACTCCACCACCTTTTCGAGTGGCTCTACTTGATTGTACAAGATTATAATTGTCCATCTTAAATAATGACAACTCTGTGTTTTTACTGAACCATGTTTCAGATATACCAATAATACTGAAATCATAAGAGAGTGAATGTAAAAGTATTTGAAATTCACTGAAGTTCTTCTTCAAGCTCCTAGCATTCAAATGAAGCATTGAGAATTTTGAAATATCAAATGAAAAGTTGCTACAAAAATCATCAGCGAATAAATATTTACAAGAATTTGCAATGTTGATCGAATTTGTATCAAAAAGTGACTTTTCATTCTCAGATATTGTCATGAAGTCTGTTGCAAATGGATTGAACTTCAAAGCTTGAAGTTTATCAATGTCAATATGTGAATTCAAATGAAAGAAGGTATAGACAGACATATAAAATTCATAATCATCGACAATATAATTAAATGGAAATATAATAGAGTTACAATCAATACAAAATGAAGACTGAGTAGAAGGAGAGGTGAAAGAAGTTCTGCAATTTGCACAAATACATAACCCAGACATTTCACTACACACACACACAGAATCACACACAAAAGATAAAATGATCAAATTGTACACATCAAACGTATATTATAAAGAAGCTATCTGATGAAAACATGAAGTAGCCATAAATAACATACTAAAGAGTCAAGTTCATGCATCAGCAACATGATCAATGTCTAAAGATATAAGTCTATTTACAAGAATTCTATCAGCATCATGAACATGTCTTCTGATATAAGTCTATGTACAGGAGTTCCATCAGCATCCTTATCATGTCTGATATAATCAGTCTACTTACAGAAGTTGTAAATCATCTTCATTTCGTATCAGTTTTCGCACAGATTTTCCTCCACTTGTTATTGACACGAAAATGCGACCATCTGATGACCAAGCTGTGATCATGATGGTGATGATGATGACGACGATGCGTTTGCGCATGATCAGTGTCTCACAATCACATTGCTTTAATACACTGACTTGATCACACTGTTAACTAGTGAACATGTCAATTGAAAAGTCCTTATTCTTACTTACTTGCACCCAGGCTTCGGGTGACCCGGGGATCCACCCGGGACCTTGGTATTCAAAAGCTCGTAATGCGGCCAGTTGAAACTCTGAGTCCCCAGTATCATCTAAAACGAGCACCTGTATTCCATCGACCTCCCCTCGCATAAATCCAAATTCGCTATCGCAACCTATGAAATTACAAAATAAACAATATAATAAAATATAGGATTTGTATAGAGCACGTAACCACCTTGCTAGGTGCTCAAGGCGCTCCAATATTTCCCCGGCTAAGTCTACCTATTCCGGCGCTCACAGATTTTTCGAGGAATTATTTCCTGCCGGTACCCATTTACCGCACCTGGGTTGAGTGCAGCACAATGTGGGTAATTTTCTTGCTGAAGAAAACATGCAATGGCATGGAATCGAATCTACGTCCCTCACTTTGAAAGACGAGAGTCTTAACCACTAGACCACGATGCCCCCTCACTTATGATATTATTAAAATGGCATGACCCCGACTTAATGGAGATATTATGATATTATAATTATGTCAGTTCCTATTGTTTGAAACAATCGTAAACATATTTCGGTGAACAAAGTTTATCCCTAATGAAACTGAAACCTAATCAATCAAAAATAAGTAGGCGTAGACTGAATGAATAAATGAATTTATCAAATATATGATGATTCTTTAAATGTAAGTGCATTCAGTTTCTACAGTTATTAATCGTCACTGCAACGTCATAAGCGATAAAGTATAGCACCGTTATTGTCTGTAATATGAAGGGTAAATAACGATATTTCCATTTTTAAAAATTCTGTATTTTCTTAAATGATGTGGTAACATGACGGTGAACCTACCATTATCCTGGCATCCAAGTATTTCTAGTCTGAGACTGAATGGCTCGGTGGAGTTGGACAGAGGTTTTATTCGAAGGCCGTACGTCCAGACCGGTGGGTCCAGGAACACAGGCTGAGGACAGTCACTGTAAAACATCCCTGGTAATACCTTGGGGGAAAAATCACGATATTATGAATAGTTGGGCCAGAAGTATTGTAACCACCTTAAATTCGGTACATGTATGTAAAAATCGAGTGTAACTTAGTCTATCATTTGTCTGAATGACATTGGTATCAATAATCCTTGACATAATAATGATAATAATAGAAATAATAATAGTAATAAAGATGATAACAATCTTAATAACAATGATAATAATTGCATTTATACAACATTTTTTCCATAGGATACAAAGCACCGCTAACGGCGACACTTTAGCGACATTGTCATTTATTTCACCTGCAACAGTAACTCAACTCAATCGTTTTCCTTTGATAGTCAATAACGCTGGACATACGATCTATGATCTACGCAGTAAGTATATACTATGGCAGACAGTGTTTCTTCCTGGATGGTAATTAAAAGGTATCTTTCATTTGTTCTTGTTTTTGTCCATAATGCCTTTGTTCGTTCCTCCCCTTTCCTCCAATATTTACATGAATATTACATATTAAACGATCAGTAATAGTCACTGTCATTTGCTAACTGGCGTATATTTTGTGCAGTTACTATATATGATATATGCCAATGATAACTATCATTATTACATTACCTTAGGATAAGTATCTTCACCCGCGTACGGTATTTGAGGATCACTCGCATAATCTGGACGAGGGTCGAAGTCAATTGTAAAGTTGGACACTAGGTTTTCACTGTGTCCAATGTGACTTCCGGTCTGGAGGACAATTCCAGAGACTATCGTTCTCTCGTAGAAAGTTATCTGATGTAAAGAAAAAATGATGAACAATGATTTATTGAGAAAACATTTCTCTGCTGGGTTTGGTCATAAATATGGAAGTGCAGGCCAAGTGATCTATAACTGGACACAGCTCTTTGATCCTATATTCAAATAATCTGAAATGCTATCAGCATTCCTGGTAAAAATGGGTGCACTTGTTTAATATATATATATATATATATATATACATGTATATATATATATATATATATATATATATCAAACAAGTGCACCCATTTTTACCAGGAATGCTGATAGCATACTATTTCATATATATATATATATATATATATATATATATATATATATATATATATGTATGTATGTATGAAATAACAATAGTCTGCTTCTGGAATTCTGACGAGACACTGACAGAATGCGTTTATTTTTGTCTGAAGGGATGGTTTAACATGCATTGATCATATGGACATTCCAGTATGTATGGAGTAGTTTTGGGCTGCATAAAATTACAGGCAAGTTTCGCTGTATTATCCCTCTCATGATTCGGATTCTTTTGCTCTGGTCCCACTAACTGTAAACCGTGCTGTACTTTCACGGTGACCGAACTGTTATTGTTAATACTCGTGTCCACTACTAGCTGCAAAGCGTGCGGGAGTACTAAACATTTGTTACCGGAGCTAAGACTTGAGTTTAAACGGCTGTAACGTGTCTGTCGCTGCTACATCCTACCTATTATATCAAAGACTTGTCATGTTTTTTTTGGTGTTTTGTCACATGAGACTGGGGCCTGAGCTGAGTCGACTAGTCAAATGTCTAACTTTGTTAGATCTAAATCTAGTTTGTCCGACTCGACTACCGGTACATAAATATAAAGACTAAAGTTAACTTTCTACACGTTCTATGCGAGTGAAATATTTCATTCACCAATCATGGCAAACTCAACACTGCAAACAGCGGTGTTAACGTGCCAAGTTATTAAGGATCTTTTGAAGAACACTGAATTTATCGAACTTCTTAACAATGCAATTAGCAATGCCATTGATAAAAAAAAATGAAGTGTTAGGTAGACTAGAGATCATGCAGGGAGACATATTTGATCTCCAGAACAAACTTGAAATAAAAGATCAGGAAATCAACAATCTCAAGCATTCCATGAAATGTCGAGAAGAAGAATTCCGTGGTCTTCAGTTCGCCATCGACAAGCTGGAACAATATTCTCGGGGTTGCAACATCAGAATATTCGGCATTGCTGAAAAAACTGGTGAGAACACTGATTCATTAGTTGCAGACATAGTTTCTAGGAATCTGGGGATCTCATTCGAAGCCAAAAAAAAAAGACATCGAGCGATCACATCGGGTCGGAAGAATCAACCAACCAAGTATCAACCATTCCCATTCAGCTACAGGGAGCTCCGCTGAAGACGAATCTGGACCTGATAGACGCCCGCGCGGCATCATTGTTAAGCTATCATCCCATCGAAAGAGGCGTGAAATTCTCCTTAACAGAAGAAAATTAAAGGGTTCTGGGATTTCAATCGTAGAAGACCTCACGATGAAGAAACAGATACTTTTGAATAAAGCTCGGAAAATTCCCTCAGTGAATTCAGCATGGTCATCTGAAGGTCGAATCATTGTTTCCTTAATGTCATCAGGTGTCAAGTCATTAAAAAAAAACTAATTGCGAACGATGAAGACCTAAAAAAACCGATCGTTGACGAAAACATGATAATGAACTATTTTTATGGCCAGTGTCACTATCACAACCTTCCTGACTGCCCAAGTGATCCAAAAACTTACATGCATTGACAAAGTGCCAAAGTGCTTGGAATTACATATTTTCATACCTAGAAAGTACTGAACAGCTGATGATATAGTTTTTGGCTACTACATCTTTGTTGGTACAAGCAGATACTGCCTCAATGTTTAATTTTTCTTCTATGCATATTTAAGTGCTTTTATTCTGAAAGTTTGAAGACATTCTAGTAGGAACAATTTTTGCATACTGAGTTGAGAAGTACATTTCTCTATTGTACACATTTCAACTCTCATACTTATCCAGCTACTCATGTAAAGCAATTATACATATCTTTTCTGTATTATTGGCAGACTGCCACAATAAATACGCTGTTAACAAATGTGCATACAAATATACATGTAGTTATGATTCTTATTTTCATATAAACTCCAACACATAATCAACTCTTGTGAAAATATGTCATATCAACCTGTATACATGTATGGAGGTAGTACTGGGTAAAAATCTTGTTCTTTATTGTTATAAGATTGTCGCTCAATTATTCCTTGCTTAGGCACATACATACACATACATCTAAACATTTCTACATAAAATTAAACCCAAAAATACAGGACTAAGAAACTAACAATGAAAAGAAAAGAAAAAGAAAAAGCATAATGAAGTAACTGCGCATTCTTAAGTCTTAGAAACTTCTTAAGCTATTTTTTTTCAACTTCTTTATATGTACACATCAATATTGAACAAATATTTACATAAATGATAGAGTACTTACAAGAATGTGGCAGCAAATCCAATTTTGTTCTATACTGCTATTGACACTGTCACTAAGGTGTTCCTACATGTAGCTTCGGTCTACTTACATAAAAATACATCTTGAATATTTTGCATACAACAACAAGAAAATAAACTATTAATTTGTAAGCCTCCTAATCGAAACTTTACAATTATGCAACTTTACTCGAATTTACAACGTTACAAAATGTACATTAGTACATTAATATTAAAAATGATATACATAAAAGTATAAACTACACATTGATACATAAGTAAAACTGATCAACAAAATATTCATTACACAATATACATATATGTGACAGTAAACTTTTTATATTGCACTGCCAGTTGACAGTGTCATTGTGATTATTGTTCATATTTTTTAGTATTTTAAACTATGTATAAATAAAACAAACATTAAATATAAAAACACCTAAACTACTCCTAACATTACACATCATACACACCAATTTTTTAAACCTGTTTTTTAATTTGTTATAATTCCTTATTTTTATCGTTATCGAGCATTGTTAGTAAGTTTTGTTTGTTTTGCTTTTTCTCTGCGTAGTTTTGCGTACCATGTCAATTTTTTAATTTTACTACATACATATTGTTGTTTACAACAATTATTTTCTTTTCTCTACAAATTGCCCATACATACTGTCCAGTGAAAGCCATGTATTTATACTGAGCCAGTATCCAACATCTTTTAATGCTGGATGAGTGTTACAAACATGATAATTTTTGTTTTGACTGTATTAACTGCATCGGCAATGTTTGTTCAACACAATTTCCGATCATGTCATGAGCAATTTTTTCCTAGATAATAATGACAGTTCCTCAGTTCACAATGTGGAAAGCAGTAATTCATTTCAGTCTCTCATTGAGAATAGTTCTGGAACTTCCGAACACACTTACTATTCTGTATATGAATTTAATAAACAATATGATGCAGATTCTTTATCGAGTAGTTTCTCAATCGTTCATTTCAACTGTAGAAGCATTCAAAAAATTTTGATCATTTTGACATTTTTCTTGATAATATAAATAATAAATTCAAAATCATTGGTCTCACTGGAACATGGCTTACCAATTCTTCAGCAACTAATCTTTACAACAATCCTGATTATGAATTCATAAACAATCCACGTGATTACGGACGAGGTGGCGGAACTGCATTATATATTCATAAGTCTCTACGTTTTAAAATGCGAAATGATCTGACATGTTTTAAAAAATCATAGAAACTTTATTTGTAGAAATACTATGCAAACATAAACACAAGATCATTGGTGTAACATACCGCCCTCCAGGACAATCAATAAAGGAATTTCTAGCTGAATTATCTAATATTTTGAACAAATCGAATGTTAGCTCTAACTCTTGTTTTATAATGGGAGATTTTAATTTGAATTTGATTAATAATAACTCCAACAGTATTGAAGATTTTATGAATCTGATGCTTACTTTTTCTTTACGTGCAACCATTTTCAAACCCACCAGAATCACTAATTCTTCAGCCACCCTACTTGATAATATTTTCACAAATTCTACTGATTTCATTAATTCTGGAATTTTAGTGGCAGATGTAAGTGATCATCTTCCAGTATTTCTTTTGTTACCTTCAATCTCCTATTATAATGACAAACCTGCTGATACTCATTACACTAATAGAAGCTTTGATGACTCATTGTTACAGAACTTCTTTTTCAAGTTGTCTAACTCTCAATATGATGTTAGTTCAAGTAACAATGTTGAAACAAAATACAATCATTTTTTAGGTATATTTTTATGTTATTACAATGACCGCTTCCCCATAAGAAGCTATTCCATAAAGAAAAGGAATAAAAACCATGGATGACTAGGGAACTTAGAAAATTATGTATTAAAAAGAATAATCTATACAAGAAAAATATCAGAAATCCAACAAATTTAAATGAAATTAAATATAAAAAAATATAGAAATTTTGTGACTTATCAGCTGCGTAAAGTCAAATCTAATTATTACACACAAGAATTCAAACAGGTCAAAGATAACATCCATTCTACATGGAAATTAATAAATAATATAATTGGTAAGAAACTTAATTCTAAACCTATTGACTCAATTATTACTCCTGATGGTCAAACATTGTCTGACAATTCACTTATTGCGAATGCATTTAATAATCATTTCGTAACTATTGGTGAAAAATTGATAAATCAACATACTGCTATTAACTCGTCATCTGTACCTTCATTTCAGGATTACATTCCACAACGTAACCTGAAATCTATGTTTTTAAACCAATAACATGCAAAGAAATTTATGAAATTGTGAAAGATATGCCAAACGACTCTAGTCCTGGTATGGATTCAGTTGTTAGAGTATCTCATTGGTATGCATTCCATTATGTAATATTTTAATTTAAGCATATCAACAGGTACTGTTCCCAAATATTTGAAGATTGCTAAGGTCACTCCTATACACAAAAGTGGAAGTCGAGAAAATATGAACAATAATTATCGTCCAATATCTGTACTAAATATATTTGCTAAAATACTTGAGAGATGTGTGTATAACAGGATTATTAGTTTTATTAATGAAAATGATATAATATTTAACAAACAGTATGGATTCAGGAAGGGGCACTCCACATCTTCAGCTGTCTTGGAGCTTACACATAAGATACACAACTCTATTAATAACAAAGAACATACTCTAGCAATATTTATTGATCTCTCTAAAGCCTTTGATGTTATTGACCACTCTATTCTGTTAAAAAAAACTAGATTACCATGGAATAAGGGGCTTGCCACTCAAATGAATCACAGATTATTTAACCGATCGAGAACAAATTACTATATTTAACAAATGTGAGTCAAGCTCCAGGACAGTGAGATATGGAGTGCCCGAGGGTTCAGTCCTCGGCCCACTCCTTTTTCTGTTATTTATAAATGATTTACCCCAATGTTCAAATATGCTAAATTTTGTGTTATTTGCTGATGACACGTGTGTCTCTATGTCTGGTAGTAATATTGATATTCTGTTCAGAGATATGAATTTACAGCTTAAAAAGATCAATGAGTGGATGTCAGTCAATAATCTAATTGTGAATACTTCAAAAACCAATTATATGTTGTTTAGCACATGTAGCCATAAGATAGACAACTTAAAATTATACTATAATAGCTCTGAAATTACTAACTTCACAATGTAAAATTTTTAGGTATTTATTTGGATGACAATTTATCTTGGAACTTTCATATTAAACAGGTCTGTAATAAGATTGCTAAAAGATTGGGGTAATAGCTGAACTTAATTTTTTGCCAAGTTCATGTTTTAAAAATTTTATATCATGCTTTTATCACATCTACCATTAACTATGGAGTGATTGCATGGGGATTTACAACTAAAAGAAATAT
Source organism: Lytechinus variegatus (assembly GCF_018143015.1). NCBI lineage: Eukaryota > Metazoa > Echinodermata > Echinoidea > Temnopleuroida > Toxopneustidae > Lytechinus > Lytechinus variegatus. Next base: position 26,209,326 of record NC_054748.1, on the reverse strand, counting down.
ACAGAAAATTTTTACTTTACAAAAACGAGCAATCCGTCTAATAACTCATTCCAATTACCTCTCTGAAAGTGCACCTCTTTTCCAACGAAACAATATCTTACCGATTCAGAATATCATATCATTACAGACCTGTTTATTCATGTACCAATGCCACAACCATATGTTACCTAAGTCTCTTCAAGATTATTTTAAAATGAATAATTTATATCACTCATATCAAACTAGAAATTGTAACAGTTATCACCCTCCTTTGCCACGCATAGCTTTAACTAGACGATCTGTTTTTTTATTTTGGACCACTCTTTTGGAACTCATTACCGAATTCTGTTAAATTATCAAAATCTTTAAATCAATTTAAACGTGCATGTCTTCAAAACAAAACACTTTTAAACACGGCTTTCCATTTATTGTAATGATTTGTTTTCACCCCCCCCCCCCTCCCTTCTCTTAGACTTATTTGTAATTATGTTATGATTATATTGTTTGTTTACTTTACATGTATTAATATGATTTATTCTATACTTTAGGGGCCAATTTATACAAGCAGTTATGCTTTCTTTGACCCCTCCACGTATAATATATCTTTTAATGTCAATGATTTGTATATACGTATATTTTTAATTGTGGAAATAGATTTGAATTGAATTGAATAAAGTAATGACAAAAGATTTAGTAAATGCCGTGGAAATACAGTCGTACTTTTTAAAAGGAGCATAGCTATCAAAAATGAAAGTTAAATGCATTCATTCATTTTTGAGAGCTATGCTCCTTTTAAAACCTACGACTTTATTTCCATGGCATTTACTAAACCTTTTGTGATTACTTTATTCCATATGTCGAAGCAGACTATTTCTATTTTACTCTGGTACCTCTTTTTACTGCTAACTTGGACTGTTGGCGGTGAGGCCCTATTCAGATTTTCCTGATAGCATACTATTTCTATTTCATATATATATCTATGTATGAAATAAAAATAGTCTGCTTCGGCATATGGAATAAAGTAATGACAAAAGGTTTAGTGAATGCCGTGGAAATAAAATCGTAGATTTTAAAAGGAGCATAGCTCTCAAAAATAAAAGGTAAATGCATTCATTAATTTTTGAGAGCTATGCTCCTTTTAAAATCTACGACTTTATTTCCATGGCATTTACTAAACCTTTTGTGATTACTTTATTCCATATGAGGAAGCAGACTTTTCTATTTTACTCAGGTACCTTTTTACTGCTAAACTTGGACTGTTGGCGGTGAGGCCCTATTCAAATTTTCTTGTTTTGGAGCCGGAGATTCGCCATTGTCATCTTGCAGTCATGGCAACGCGTCTTTAGATGCGTCTTTTACAGTGCGCTTCCTCCATCTTCAGCGCATTGATTTCTTTGAAAGGTGACTTATATACATATATTTCATACATGTATATATCTCATTACTCACATGTAAAAAATGTAAACATTGATGAAACTGATGCACTGGATCTGCCGCCCTTTATTGGCCTTAGTGATCGTAGAAAGTCATTAATAAAACGGTGTAGGCCTAATATCGATTAAACTTTGTAAGATTATGAATGAATATAATACGCCTATTATCGTCGCTATCGCTTCCATCGTCATCATCCTCATCACATCATCATGGTCATTTTCAGCCCCACCATCTTCATTATAATCCTAAATATACTAAAATATGCTGATGACACAGTAATCCTAGGCCTGATGAAAAGTGAAACTGGTGATGATAGTTATCATAGAAGTATTGAACGCTTCTCAAGGTGGTGCAAAAACAACCACCTCTTCATAAACCCATATCCATCTAAATGTAAAGAACCTATTTCTTTATCTTAGAATTGCTCACCCACAACCAGATTCAATTGTATTAGACGCTGTTACCATTGAAGTAGTAGATAGTTTTAAGTATCTAGGACCATTGACGATAAACTTAATTGGATACCCCAAGCCAAGATCACACTTTCAAAAGCTCGAAGGCGAATGTTCTTCCTTCGAAAGCTTAGGACCGCGCATGTTCAAGAGAGGATATTGCAGGTCTTTTATAAAGCAATAGTGGAAAGTGCACTTCTCTTTAATTCAATTGTTTGGATACATGCAAGTAGGAAAGAGGACATACAAAAACTAAAAAGAGTTGAAAAGCAAGCCTCTTAAATAACAAAAGAAAAAGGGTGCTTTGTAGACGAGAATGAAGGTAGATTCCTTGAGAAGCCAAAGAGATCATAATTAATGAAAACCATGGCCTTCATAAATATTAAAATTTGATCAAGTCAGGCAAGCGTCTGAGATCCCTTCCCGGCAGAACATCACGCTTTGTAAATTCTTTCGTTCCAGTTTCAATCTGTGTATTTAATAAACATACTAGAAATTATGTTACACCCCCCTTCCTGCCGTTATCTTAACTTCTCTTATCTTTGTTTGTTGATTTGTATAATGTTAAATATATGTATCGTGTAATCTTTTGTTTGTATCATGTAATATTCTAAATTGTTTTGTACGAACGAATTCAATTTCCATTTGTACTCGATTGCAATAATAATAACAACAACGACAATAATAAGAAGAAAAAGAACAGTAATAATAATATAGCATTTGAGGTGCCAATTTATCTAGTTTCTTACTCAATGGCGCTCTATATATTACCCCGCCTTGAGCTACAGCTGCTAGAGGCGCTTGGTACATTCAAGGAATTATTCCTGCCGGGTACCCATTTACCTCACCTGGGCTGAGTGCAGCACAATGAGGATAAATTTCTTGCTGAAGGAAAACACGCCGTGGTTAAGATTCGAACCCACGTACATACTAACATTTTTTTCTAGATAAACTTACAGTAATTGCTGGTTGATAATCGGTTGTGTCTGGTATCCATGAATGAGGACTATTTAGTCTGGCGTTGCTGGCCCCGTGATCTTCATCTATGGCACTGGTAACACTGATCTGTCCATCCTCGATCCATTTACCTTCTAGACCGAGAGGCAACATACAGTGGTCTGTTGAAGGCAAGATTTAAGAGCATGACTGAGTAAGTACAGGCAGGATTCCACAGTGCGGTTTTGTAGGGCCACAAACATGATTGTATGTGAATGTTTAACATAGCATTGAGTCTGATTCGTCCATTTTCCGTTCTCAAGCACGATAGGAGCGAGTCTACATTATTTGTCAATATCTTAGCGCATAATGGTTGAATCTACATTAGGCAATGACACTTCTAATCATCAAGAGCAAACGATTCGACTTTCGACCTTAGATCTAGGTCAATTTTTCGATGAAGGTAACTTTAAATCTTGGTAAAACATCCCCATTACAGAACTAATTCTTATGTATGCCTACATGCAGATATCTAGTTTGGTTCACAAATGCAGAACTGATTTTCTGTTATTTTCTTTTTCTCATTGACACGAATAATCAAACGAAAAGCAAAATGGTGTCAGGAGGATTCCTGTCCTACAAGGCTACGGGTCAGATCAATGATAGATAGTTATCGAAGAAAAAAATAATTAATCCTTGCATAATTACATCGGCAATCTGGACAATTTTAAAATGTTCATTTAAAAATATTTTTGACAATAATAATAATAAGTTACCTGGATATTTGTGTGGAATTACTTCATTACATCCTAGTACATGTAAAGAGAAGAAAAAAATCATATGAATGAAAAAAAAGATAATGGAGATTGTATTCAGATACGTTTCACTAATACTGACAATGATGAAAACTGTGCATACTGCAGTAAGGGGGAAAGGCAATGAAGTTCGCGTTCCAAACTTTTCTGAAGGACCTGCACATTTTTTAAACAATAAACTTTAATCTTTGACAGTCGACTCTTCTTTTCTTTCAAGGTGTATAATGCAAATGTCTATGGTAAAAACAAGGAACCTGATCGTGCTTCCATCCAGTCTCCATGCAGTGCATTCATAAATCAACACATTCAAATTGATGCAACGTCTTCCTCGAATAATTTGTAGGTTTTGGATTTTGATGATGATGCTCTGTCATAAAGGAGAAGGAGTAATATCACCTCATTTCAATGGATTATAGAATTATCATATTATACTGCAAACACATTGTTATTACTCCCATGATTTGTATCACATTTAGCATATCTATGTTTCTAATGACATTTTCATTATTTACATTACACTACAAAAACTCTGGTGTTGATTTAACACCAGGCCAGAATCTATATATGTCCACAACAGAGAAGTGTTAAACAATACCAGTTTCGTTTTGGTCTAACACCAGATAGGTGTTTGTACAACACCAATTAGTATTAAAACAATATCGGTTTGTTGTTTCAATACTTTAACTGGTGTGGACATGATATAGATTCCGGGCTGGTGTTAAATCAACATCGGAGTTTTGCAGCGTATTCTATTCAAATCAAATTGTTGTTGGGGTGGACTTGTCCTTTAACTTCGCAGCCGCGTTTGTTTCTGCTACGATCCTGAAATCTTTAAAAGAAAATAATGCTTACGAGTAGATTTTCGGTAGAAGAGATCACCGCCAGAATCTTTCAAATGTTCTATCTGCTCTCCATCATGAATGGCGCCCGCTCCGAAAACAAGACAAAAGCCACTTGGTCCAACAAAGAAACTGCGACATTCAAAGTTTTCTTCTTCGACACACATCTTAAAAAAAAACGAATATAAACTGATAGATGTCATCGGGGCCTAAAGAAAATATCATTCGCAATTATAATTATTTACAACACTAAATTGTAACTCCTAAGATTTTGATTTTGCAAGCCCAGAAATGGATTTAAATAACTCAAGCACGTACCTGCGCACATTGCTCCTCTACATCCGGGACGAGAAGGCCGAGGTTATGGTATGACGTCATTGTCCAGGGATTCAGAGGATAGGTATCTGGTATTCTTGTAAAGTCAGATAGGACATTCGTTGCACCTTCGTAATAGAGAATGACATTGCGGAATGAAAAAAAAGGATGATAAGTATACTAATAGACCTAATCATGATGCTGGTGATAATGATGATGATGACGAAAGTAATAGTCAGACTAATGATGGTTAAAATTTATGATAATTAGACAAAAATAGTAGGCCGAATAATAATGGTATTAGTTATTACAATAGCAATTAGCATGACAGCATACAGATCATAAAAGTAAACGACAATAATGATGAGAATGTAATTGCAACTGCTCAAAATATGCTATATTGAGACTAATCAATATTTATTGTTAAGAATGTTAAGACCTTATTTAGGTAGTCTATATACTACTACAACTATAACTAATACTACTACTACCACTAATAATAATAATAATAATTATAATGATATCATTAATAACAATAATGCATTAAGATTGTAATAATCATGATAATAATAATAACACTGATGATAATGATGAAAGTAATATGCTGATAACAATAGCAATAATAATAATGAAGATAATAATAGCGTTAACAATCATAGTTCATAAAAGGAATTCGATTGATAAAAGCCATATAACTTACATGCAGGCACTGGGCAGTAGTCCCTTCCAACGCTGTCGTTCTGGTCAGCGTAGAAACACCAAGGTCTCTCACTTCCGTCGGGATTTCGACAAAAATTCTCCTTTAATTCTTGAGAAAAAAAGACAATACAAAAGAAGATGGTACGTTCAATTGATTTACTGCAATAAGCGATCAAATCAGCGGGCCGTTTCATAAAACTGGTGAACCTAGTCTAGTTCTAGACGATTTCAATTAAATCATATTCTCCGCCGTATCGTACTATTCCGTACGTACGCCCAAGCCGAGTGAGCGCGCACATCCGAGAACCTGTTGGCCCGAAAAAAATTTCTTGCGCGCTAAAGCATCGCCAATGGTGTACCATTTACCCCCAAAAGATCACCAGCCGTGATCACCAGTCGTTCTTAAAGTCGCTCTTATCTTACGAACAGCTTTATGAAATACACACCAGTATATACTAGACAATTACTATAACACACACACACACAATCACGTGCACACACACCCACACACACACACCCCACACACAAACACACACCGTTACTTACATGTACCTTATACTTTCAAGATATTTTCGTTAGTAGGACAAGAGACGGTGTTAGCCTCGTTATTTTATGACAAAAATGAAATGATATCCTCGCAAGGCCAACGATGTGTGCTAATCAAAATACACAATGCTGTGTGTGTGTACGTGTGGTGTGTGTATTCACTCGCGTACCTACGGGGGGGGGGCAGTCTGTCCCCCTGATGAGTCACAACCCATGCAAAGGACGTATCCCTGCCCCCCCCCCCCCCTGACGAGCTTGAAGAACCTTTTTTTTGCTTGTCACTTTTTTCTGGTACAATATCCTTTAATTGAGGTTGAAGACCCTTTTTTTGCTTGTCAATTTTTTTTGCCGTACGGTTTTGCCCACCCCCCCCCCCCCGCCCTGTGGAAAATCCTAGGTACGCCACTGTGTGTGTGTGTGTGTAAAGATTGTGATAGTGGGAGGTGTGTGCGGATGTGGGATGCATGTGTGTGTTATGGAGTTAGTGTGTGTGCTTGCATGTGTTGCTGGTACTTATCAACTCACTACAGAGATCTGACTTGGTCTTACCTATTTCTGTCTCGTTGAATCCATGGTCTACGTCTGACCAAGTCAAACAGCTGTATCCACTTTCTGTGAATCTCGCTATGCCCATGTAGTCCGATCCGTTGGTTTCATTGTTGTAACATCCTGCATGCTCTGCAGCAGAATGGACATAATATTGTAAGTTATACTTGACCATCCATCAATACTACCAACTTAACTATGATCCCCGTCTTACAAAACAAAAATCAACATCATTATTATCATCCTCATCATAATCATCACAAGTATCACCAACACCACCACCACGGTCATTTTCACTATCATCATTATCATCATCATCACCATCATCACCAACATCATCATAACTACAATCACGTCTTCATCATCACCATAATAATAATTGGCATTTATATAGCGCTTTATCAATCTACAACTGTTCAAAGCGCTTCACAATTATTATTACCCGGTCGCTGGATTCATAGCATTCCAAGCAGCCTGTTAGGCACAAACTTAATTGCCAAACCAACCACAATGACGGTTGTTTCCTACCGGTACCCAATTAGCACCTGGGTGAGAGTGGCAAAGTGTGGATTGACTCCTTGCCAAAGGGCGCTAGGCCATGGTGGGATTCGAACACACGACCCTCTGATTACAAGGCGAGAGTCAGAACCGCTACACCACGGCGCTTCCACCATGATCATGACCATGATCATGACCATGATGACAATCATGATCATGAAGAGCCGTGGTGTAGTGGTTCTGACTCTGGCCTTGTAAACAGAGGGTCGTGTGTTCGAATCCCACCGCGGTCTAGCGTCCTTTGGCAAGGCGTTAATCCACACTTTGCCACTCTCGACCCAGGTGCTAAATGGGTATATGCGAAAGATATTGTATGTGTGAATTTGCCACCGCCATAATCGAGGCTGCGATGAATGCAAGGAATGCTCCCCAGCGAGTGGAAATAGTGCACTTTTCGTACAGGACTGAAATGAATCCAATGACCTGGGTAATAATAAGATGTAACGCGATTTGAGCCATTCTGTGAAAAGCGAGATATAAAAATTGGCTATTATTATGATCATCCTTATCACCGTTATCACCACCACCATCATCATCTTCGTCATCATCATCATCAATATAATCACCATTAATCACCATTATGACAAGAAGTCGTACTTAGTATACTGCCATGATTATTGTTGACAAAAGACTTAACCCCGAAAAAACTCCTAATTATCATATCTACAATCATCATCGCTACCATCATTATCCGAATTGCAGATATTAATGATATAATTACGAAGATAATCAACAATATCTTAATTCTTAGCGATTGCTCCTTCGATTCCGAATTTCACTCTTATTATCAAAATCAGCATCCTTCTGGGGTGAACAAGACCTATAAGTATACCCACCGTTGCAGTAGTGAACATCACACTGGACGAAGAATCCGAAATATCTGCAGTGGGGGAGGTATCCTTCTGGCAGTTTCAGTTTACACACTTGCCCCGGTACATCTATGAAGGTGATAAAAAACAAATTAAGCCAGAAATAACACATACATCTACAAACATATCTATGTGTTAAGTAAATAATAACATTAAAACAATAACTCCAAAGGGGGAAGTGCACCCTGTAGAAAAGTTTGTAATGAAAAGGAAGAATTAATGATAAACAGAAAATGGTTAAGTTTTGAAGAAATTCCATTAAAGATTAAGAGAGTTATTACAACTTCAAATTGTGGATATGTGACGTCATAAACGAGCAGCTGCTTCACACGTTATGTAATATAAAATTTAAATATTTTGTTTCTGGTTCGTGATAATTTTTTTTTTTTGAAGAACGGGTGTGAAATGATTTTTCTATTGATATACTAAACGTATATTAGAACACTCTTTAAATTTCTGAGGAAATTATATTTCATTGATTTTTTTACCATACGAAAGGTAGGAAAGCTGTTTTCACCTCTTTGGTGGATTTTTCTCAAACCTTCGGCAATATTTTTTTATTTGCTTTTTCTGTCTATTTTACAATTTTTTTTTCCAAGTGAACCTTTCATTTAAGTGTCAAATAAAAAAACACATAACCAATATATACATCTATTATGTATAAGCTAGGATTGAAAAGGGCGCTGTACCTGTGTGGTTAACGAAGTAGTCCTCATAGAAAGGAAGGATGTCACTGCCATAATCAGAATCACCCTCGGACGGGCATGTACGGCAGTTGTTATCCCATAAGCAAAACGTGTCCTCGTCTCCATGCCACTCACGGGGCTTCAGAATATTGTAGCAGTCGTGTTGTCCTTGGGCTGTAAAAAGATAAAGACGATGTTCCCCATTAACAGAGCTTAGTACAAACCCTACTATGAAGAGCAAACTGTCACAAAATGTGATCAAAGTGCATTTACAGTGTGTTTATACTGTGTTCATAGTGTATTTACAGTTTGTTCACAGTGTTTTTACAGTATCTTTAAATTTTGTTCACATTTTGTTCACAGTGTTTTACAGTGTGTTCACAGTGTTTTTACTGTATGCTTAAATTTTGTTCACATTTTGTTCACAGTGTGTTACAGAGTGTTCACAGTGTATTCACTGTGTGTTTTCAGTATTCTTACATTGTGTTTATCGTGTGTTTACAGTGTTTTCAGAGTGTGTTTACAGTATGTTAAAAGTGTATACACCTTGTGTTCACAGTGTGTTTATGGTGTGTTCACAGTGTTTTACAGTATCTTCAAATTTTTTTCACATTGTTCTCACAGTGTGTTTATGATATGTTCACAGCGTTTTTTTTTTTAACCAAGTGCACACCTAGTTACCAAGAATGCATATAGCATTTCATTTATTTGAAAGCAATATAAAAGGGCATTGTAGATTAAATGCTTTGCTCACGGGCATAGGTGCCGTATTTCCAGTATGTTCAAAGTGTGTTCACATTGTGTTCACAGTGTGTTTACAGAGTGTTCACAGTGTATTCACTGTGTGTTTTCAGTATGCTTACATTGTGTTAACAGTGTGTTTATCGCGTGTTTACAAAGTATTTAGAGTGTGTTTACAGTATATTCAAAGTGTATTCACCTTGTGTTCACAGTGTGTTTATGGTGTGTTCAGTGTGTTTACAGTATGTTTAAAGTGTGTTCACATTGTGTTGACAGTGTGTTTAAAGAGTGTTCAAAGTGTGTTCACAGTGTTAAGAGTATCTTCAAATTTTGTTCACATTATGCTCACAGTGTGTTTATGGTATGTTCACAGTGTGTTTACAGTGTGCTAAAATTTTGTTCACATTGTGTTAACAGTGTGTTTACAGAGTGTTCACAGTGTATTCACTGTGTGTTTTCAGTATGCTTACATTGTGTTTACAGTGTTTTTATCGTGTGTTTACAGTGTGTTCAGAGTGTGTTTACAGTATGTTCAAAGTGTATTCACCGTGTGTTTATGGTGTGTTCACAGTGTGTTTACAGTATGTTTAAAGAGTGTTCAAAGTGTGTTCACAGTGATTACAGTGTGTTCACAGTTTGTTCATCGTGTGTTTACAGTATGTTCACAGTGTGTTTACGGTGTGTTCACAGTGTGTCTGTAGTATGTTTAAAGTGTGTTTACGGTGTATTTAGAGTATGTTTCAAGTGTGTTCACAGTATGTTTACAGTGTGTTCAAAGTGTGTTTACAGTATGTTTAAAGTGTGTTCACATTGTGTTCACAGTGTGTTTAAAGAGTGTTCAAAGTGTGTTCACAGTTTGATCATCGTGTGTTTACAGTGTATTTAGAGTATGTTTAAAGTGTGTTCACAGTATGTTTACAGTGTGATCACAGTTTGTTCATCGTGTGTTCACAGTATGTTCACAGAGTGTTTACAGTGTGTTCACAGTTTGTTCATCGCGTGTTTACAGTATGTTCATCGTGTGTTTACAGTATGTTCACATTGTGTTAACAGTATGCTTACAGTGTGTTTACAGAAGATTCACAGTGTGTTTACAGAATATTCACAGTGTGTTTATGTATTCATCGTGTGTTTACAGTGCACTCAAAGTATGTTTACAATATGTTTACTAACTTTTCTTTGTGCTTACAGTGTGCTTACCCTACTGGAAAAAACAAAGTGTGTTCATATGACAATAATAATAGTAATAATTATTGGCATTTATGTAGGCTTTATCATTCTACGACTGCTCAAAGCGCTTCACAGTTGTTATTACCCGGTCACTGGATTCATATCATTTCAAGCAGCATGTTAGTATAGTATAGACGCACACTTGCTAAGCTAACCATAATGACGGTTGTTTCCTACCGGTACCCAATTAAAACCTGGATGAGAGTGGCAAAGTGTGGATTGACGCCTTGTCAAAGGACGCTAGGACATGGTGGGATTCAAACACACGACCCTCTGATTACAAGGCGAGAGTCAGAACCGCTACACCACAGCGCTTCCATGGTACATAGGTTCAACTTGACACTGACAAATTTGAGCATGTCGACAGTGTGGATCACATGTTCATATAGTCAACCAAGTGAACAGTCACACTGTCGAGGTGTCCAGAGTGTGAAAATATCTTCACACTGTTGAATTTCAGCATTTCAACAGTGTAAATAACTTTTTTCACATAGTCCACTATAATGGGTATTCAGAGTCTAATCACATAGTAGGCTAAGTGTCTCTGTTTATAGGCTTATGCTTAAATCTAACGGCGTGATCGTGATTTCACACTATGGAACCCTCAAAATTTTAGTTTTCACAGTCTATTCACAGAGTAGGCTAGGTGCCATTGTTTAGATGCTCAAATCTAAGAGTATGAGAGTGATTTAACTTGAGTTTTACTCAATGAACTAAATACGTGATTGTGCGTTGCTTCCATTAGATTTGTGTGTGTGTGTGTGTATGTGTTTACAATTTCCGACAAAATACAAATAGACAAGTTAACAATACATACGTTCACCAAATTGACATTTGGAAATTCTGACGGAAAACAAAGGTAAATTTTAATACAAAAATAAAAAACAATATAGCCGACCGGTAGAACTGTCATGAAAAAAATATTAGATTTGATATCGACTTGCTCTCGGCTTCGGTGGCATGACTTTGAAATAATGATACAGATGGTTCGTAATAATTTTTTAGTTTGATTTACCACCCTTTCACACGGTAAAGAAATGTTATTTGATTGAATATTCCGGTCAAAAATAAGACTAATGACGAATATTTAGCAAGTGTGAAACCGATTCACGCACGCTAATCACAGTCACGATTACAATAGCAATCATCATTACAACGATGGTTTAAGATCCACTTGTTTTTCAAAATTGAAAGAAATTCGAGATGAATAACGTGATGAAAGGGATGGTTTATGAAAGTGGGTGCATGGTTTTGTTTACTTTAAGTCAGGGAATATGATTACTTTTCATGTGGGCCGATAAAATTATAAAGTAACATTAAGACCACCGTCTATTCTAAAAGACAGGAATATGAGGTTTAAGATTTTTGGTAAAATGAAGCGATTGTTGCTTTCACCATGGGATACTATTTAAACTGTTCTGCGCATGTCCAGTCCACCAATGCCGTGCCCTCGTTGCACGAGATTGATATTATTAAGAGTCTATTTGTAGAGCTGTCATAAAACCGGTTTCTCATTATGTACACATTAAATGAAATCACTCGATGTCAATCACATGGCTTCATTAGACAAATGATTTTATTACAGAATCCTTTCATGTTAGTCTCAAAGCAATCACTTTTACGGTGTTTGATAAGACTCACGACAACATTGCTAATTTTTGTGATTTAACTATGGGCACGATTTACTGAAATGGAGCGCGAGATTAGATTTAGATGTAATGAATTTGATTGGAGGACATATGTAAAAAGACATTTTATGATATTTGGTGTCTTTTTGACAACTCAACCATAAGATACAGCTTTGGCGAATATATTGGATTTATTTCCATTAAAAAAGTCGTTATTAAAAGCAATCCTAATGATCGGTCGATGACAAGAGTAGAATGAATCTAAAAAGGTGATCATACTTAATTTACAGATGAATAATAAATAAATGACAGGATATTTTTCCACTGAAGTGATATTGCAAATGACAGAGTATAAGAGAAGGGAAAATAAACTGGTGATCATTATACACTCTTAAAATAATTGGGCAAAAATGCCCAACTTTCAACAAACCTTTGACAACATACTGTCTACACAACTATTGGTTGAAATCTGTCCAAAATGGGCAATAAAAACTAATAGTTGGGTAATAAATTTGCTCAATTGGATAATAATTGCCAAGGATATATATATATATATATTATGTTAACCAACATACAACCCAATACATTGGATAGTGTGTTGCCCGACATTTTAAACAGGATGAAGAAAAAAGTAGATAAAAAATTGAAGAGGAATTAAAATGATTAATAATAATGATAATAATAATAATGATATTGGTAACACTAATGTGAATTGTATTGATGATGATAATAATTATAATGATGAGTGGATGAGGAAGAAAAAGAAGAAAAGGAAGAAGAAGAAGAAACAAGAAGGAGCGGAGGAGGAGGAAGGAGAAAAAGAAGAAGAAGAATAAGAAGAAGACGGAGAAGAAGAAGAAGACGGAGAAGAAGAAGAAGGAGAGGAAGGAGAAGGAGACGAAAAAAAGAGAAGAAGAAAAAAAGATAAGAACAAAGAAAAAGAAGAAGAAGTAGATAAAAAGGAGGAGAATAAAGAAGAAGCATAAAAAATTTCATCTACACGGTGATTGCCAAATTTAATATAAAAATAAGTGAGATAGAGTTTATTTAAAATCGGGCGGTTAACGGTGAAAAAAGGATTTGTAGCAAACAATTATTGCATGAGAAAGTCTTTAAATTCAAGGTAAATTGTCACAATATTAACATAGATTTGGTTCTGGTACATTAAAATAAACTTATCTTTATGAATCATGAAATTTTAGCTGACAACCGATAATTCTAATGTTCACTGGGCACCCTAAAAGGCATAAGTGGGACAGTGTCTTAATATTACATGGAGAAATGCCTGACATTTTATGAAATTCCGTGTTTATTTTGCTGATTTCTCAGCAATTACACATTTTGATCCAAAAGTCATTGGGAACACATTTTTTTTTATTTATACACACAAACACTTGGGTTGCCATTTTATTGGATTCAGTTCGAAGTCATTTTGTAATCGTTACCACAACTGGCATTTATTTTAAACAAGGATACTTCTTAATAAGAATACAGTCGTTTTAGCTTTCTAGAGGAGCATCACTTTCGAAAAGTTTGGGGCTCCAAAATAGAAATCTCCACTTAAGTGTGACCATAGTAAATTCAATAGTTGCAAATATTTACCTACAAAAGGCTATAGAAATGAACAAACATTAGAGTATGACGACTAGGATCTATCTGACAGATACTATTTTTCTTTCCTCCCTCTGTTTTCTTTTTATTACCCTCCTTTAACCACTACTTGATACATCATAGGGATTGGTTGTCTCTGCCCCCATTTCATCAAGAAAATTAAGCATTATTAACCTCATTCGTGTTAAGCTGACATTTAGTTAAACAGTGATATTGCGCATTCGATTATAAAATATAAATAGCAAAGACTGATGGAGGCTTCTCTCTTGTCTCTCATTAAGTGGATGTGATGAATACCGTATGAATAATTAGGTTAAATGTTTAATTGCTCATGTGCAGTGGCGAATCCAGGTAGGGGCCGTGCCCCCCTCCCCTTTAAGAGTCATAACATTTAAAAAACAAATTTGTTTGCAGCATAAAGCAGAGATCACAAACAGTATTCGATATTAATTTTGTTTCACGAGGAGGGAAAACTGATGAAGGAAATGAGTAAAATAATTTAAAATAACCTCGAAGGAATTTTATTTCAAACAAAATAAATGAAAAGGAGTTCACAGATGTCAGAAAACTATATCGATCTAAATTGTAATCGAATTTTTCTGGGCATATGTGCAAGAATATGAAAATATCTTGAGTCGACCACTTAGTCGACCAAGCGAAGTGAGCTCAATTGCCAAGTATGTTAACCTAATAGATGATGTTCAGACCACCAAAAGGGACATTATGATCAAATTTTTAATCATGATATTACGTACATGTGTCAGTAAAAAAATAATGAGAGCGCGAAGCGCGAGCTGATTTTTTTTTGTATATATTGATCCCAAACGGGGACATTTTAGGAACTATATTTAGGAATTTATGAGGAGCATGAATATCTAACCATAATAATACCAGCCCCAAGCGCTTGCTGAATACACCTAAACACATGAAGCACTTTTTGTATTCATTGTAATCATGAGCATGATAAGTATCTCACTAATCAAATATTAGCGCGAGCTGAAGACTTTTGAAATTCAGACCTGGAGAGGGGCATTCTAAAACTTGTATGAAGGAATACACTAAGACCATACGTATTTTACTAACCAAAATGCGAGCACGAAGCGCAAGCTAAAAATATTTGTTAATCAGACCAGAAAAAGTGACATTTAAAGGAATTTATGAAGATCAGACATATCTGACCAACCCACAAATGCAAACGTAAGACTGGAAATGTTTTATGTTTATTTATTAATGTTAAATGTATTGAACATAATCGATATTCAGACTTTAAAAGGGGCCATCCCTTAAGTTGTCCTTAAAAAGAGAAGCATATGTCACTACATAAAACAGGAACTCGAAGTGCGAGGAAATATATAATTTGGTTTATATTGACTAGAAAATGAGATCTTTTGGTACAACATGATCTCATTAAACAGACAATGAGAGCACGAGGAATGATAAACACATAGGCCCTAAGCAAATTATGTTTCATAAAGTCACGAAAAAATATTTTTGGATAATATTATACAATATGATAAAAATTATATAATATAATGTACAATAATTTCTTCTAACCCACTACGTTTTTTCTTTCTTCCTTCCTCCTTTTCCCCTTTTTGTTGGCCATCCGATGGGGGGGGGGGCAGGTGCCCCGCTACCCACCCCCGTAGATACGCTACTGACTGCATATGATCTTGTTGTGACTTCATTTAGAATACTATGAATTGTTTGATGCGTTATTACATTGGTGATAGCTCGATGCTGAATAATCGTTTTTTATCTTTTTTTCTTGCTATTTCTCATTAACACTATGTACACGTATTAGCATAATATGATGAATTTGTAGTCTTTTGCTGAAAATGACTTGTACGTATTCATGAGAGAAATAATGAAAACCTTTTCAGAAATATAGTAATGATAATAATCATGATAATGACTTCACAGCTCACATCCCCACAAAACCATTCAATGTTATTTTAAGTCGAGCATTATCGACACACCCTGATCCTGTTAAACGAAGATGAGTATTTTACAAAAATAATAAAAGTTCAACAGACGTGGGGAGTCATTCCTATTTAAAAACGAAACATCAACCATTTGATAAAGGCCATGGACAGATTCCACGGTAAAATGACAGTACAGGTACCTTGAAAGCCATTAAGATAGCTTTTACAAGCAACAACCTTGCACCAACTCTATACTAATGGGACCTGTCATTGTTTACACCTTAATGACCGCGAAATAATGTATGTAATAGTTACAGTATTTAAACATTTGACGTTGGTTTGTTACATTAACGGCAATCACTATAAATTTCACAGCATCACGAGGTTTTTTGTTTTCAAGGCAGGGTTTTATAAATGTGTTAGGTTCCATTCATGTACATTCAAACATGGTGTAGAATTTAGGCTAAAAGGGTAGCAACCTTAAAAGGCTCATAATTATTTTGAAATTAGCAATGGAACATAGATTCTGTATCCTATGGAAAGATGCTTGGGAAAGTATTCACTAGAAAGCTATTAAATCATGAATGTACAGCAGAATAATTTACTCCCCGAAATGATATTCAATTTTAATTGTGATTGTTTCTATCATTTCTTTGTTTAAATTTTTCTAATCATTAATATCATTTCCATTATTGTTATCATCATTATTCTAAATTCATCTTGCCGTCATCATCATCACCACCACCACCACCATCATCATCATCATCACCACCACCACCATCATCATCACCACCACCACCACCTTCACCATCATCATCATCACCACCACCATCACCATTATCATCATTATCATCATCATCGTCATCATCATTATCTTCATCATCGTCATCGTCATTAATGTTATCCTGATTCATTATCGTTTCTTTATTGAATAATTTGAAATATGAATCACGATGATGAGGCTGTGAGCATGGTAAAACGGTTACAATCATATATAGGAGTCCTCGTTTGGACGACGCCATCGTGCTACCACGGAATAGTGGCAGATCATACATCCACACTTTCTCCCAACGTATTTATTCAAGGTTATGTGTTAGGCCCGGTCTTATTTATGCCGAACCTTTATATCTAGTAGTATATAAAGTCAATCCTGTCTTGTAAGGTCAACAAGGGAGAAACACATAAACTTACCACTGTAGAGAGGTAGCCCTTACAGACAGGGTCCATAACACATATTCCTTTAAAATGGGAGACAATTTCGGTGGCCAGTAATGACACGATTTTATAATAGACAGGTTGCTACTAAGATAGATTTGACAGTATTCTAAATCATCTCTTACGCTGGGTGCTTATTTTAATGATTTATGAGAAGTATTATCCATATCTGATTGATTACAACTTCTCACTGTTAAATGTTCGCATTTTATCGGATTAATCACATCTTCAAGTCGTCATTTATGTCAACACATTGGGTGAGTTCAGGTTCACTCCTGACCTGTCGGTGTTGGTGTTAGATCAACTTTTGCGTAAGTATAACACCAAACATATAGTGAAGGTGGTGTTAAAAAGTCACTCACTATGATTGTGTTAAGCTGTCAATATTGAGATCTGGATCATATAACTCAGAATAGGTTTTGGAGCTAGAAAACACAATTCAAATTGTGCTTCCAACACAAACACCAACACCAACAAAGAACTTCAAATCTCACCCACTGAGTTAAATCTATTAGATTTGATTTCATTTACTGCACAATAAATTGGTAGATATGGGTCACATTATCATGCTATAATGATGATATCATGCCCAAAGATGAAATATAAAAAAAACATGGAAATTCGATTCTTGCAGAATGATTACCACGAAAATAAAAAAGTTGTAAAAGTTAGGCATACGTACAAACTAGAGTTGTAGATATACATGTAGGTCAGCTCATTGTGAACGTACTGTGCGATACTGATCTTACAACAGGGACGTACGAGGGCACCGTCTTACAAAGAGTTACGATTGATCTGATCACTTCAAATTATGTGGAAATCCAACAATGTCATAATTTTTCTCCCCAGGAAATGTGTATGTTGTCCTTTGTAAACAAAGAGAAGTATACTGAATTTTCAAGAAAACAATTAAATGTATGATTATATATCACATCTATACATATTTTGAGCAAATATACATTTTAGATTTTGACGTTCCTGGCTTTCCATAGTTTTGGTTGATCATATAATCGTAACTCTTTGCAAGACGGGGGTCAGCTCTCACGGGGTGGTTCAATTCTAGGGTAAACAGTACTAAGACTGTTTTCCATTATTTTTACTCACGTTCCAGATCATGAATCAATATGACAGAAGATGTGTGCAAACAGATATCGCAGAAACCTCAAACTCCAGAAAGTATGCATATCGCTTGACCTTTTTAGAATTTCAGCCCTTCTTAAAAGAAATCGTGATTCTCTTGTGATTTGTAAAGGATACGAATGATATATATGCAATTTGCCACCTGTATCTGTGACATATTTAAAAATGATGTCCGAAAAAAAATCACTCCAAATTTCTTATTATTTTAGTGCTTACACAAGTTTAAAAAAAATTGACCGAAAACACCATCCCAGTTTCCTTCCATTTACTGTGACGTGTCGCATTAATCTCCACAGGAGAATTATTCATGCTTATTTTAGGGTCACATGTATCTTAAAAGTGCCCACACGACTTTTTTTTTATTCCTTGGTGTTATTTCATCAGTATGAACAATATTGAATACATCGATTTTCTTTATGGAAATGATCCTAATCATTATGTTACTAGTAGTAACATGAACATTGAACTGACATGTATAATAACTTGGATGGATAAATAAAACATATTTTGATAACATGAAACAAGACAGGTAGCTAGATTTAAAGGGTTGTTTTAGATAAATCGTTAAAAGTTTATAATTACTTGAACTTTTATCTATAGAACCAGATCAGATTTCTACAGTGCTTATCAAAAAAGTTTTCACTTAGAAAAAAATTCTGTAAAAGTATACATTTTAATATCCTGAGGGTTTATCCATTTTTTAACATTTGTACAGATCCATTTAAGCAAATGACGATATAACTGTCGAAAAATATTTCCGCTTGAGTGAGCAATCAATAAATCAAATCAAATCAATCACCACTGACTTTTGAAAAGTTAGTGAATAAATGATTTGCGCAGACCTTTAAAATAGTTATCCCAACAAAAGTAGTCATTTATCATGAAGAACACGTGGAATTTAGCTAGTAAAATTGATTTGAAGATTTCTTTTACATTTTAACTTGTTTCCTTGCCCAAAACACTTCAAAGAGTGCATTGCGCCCCACCCCACTCCCCCACACACAGAGGCTATCGTGACGATATTTGCTTTGCACTGAGCTGTGATTTACATGAAATTGCTTACGCTTGGTTTTCATTTTATTATTCATTGTCAAGCTTTTGAAAAGTGTGGAAAAACAAGTATTAAATGAAAAATGATATGTAAACTCACCTTAAGTTATAAGAACTTAGTAAAAAAAAAAATGCTGGAGATGTCTGGTATAAGTTTTTGTTCAGATTCAGTTATGTCCTCAGATCCAACTGGCACAAAAAGGGTAAAGGTTGTGCTTATTACGTGTTTAAATTTCAATTTGGGAGGCAAAATTGTTAGAAAATGCTTGTATGTATCCGTTTTATTTCAATGGACTAAAAAGGCAAGGAAAATGTATGAGAAAGGTTTCGTAGGGTAAATTGGATTTCGCCCTTTTCCCTTGACACAGCCTGAAAACGAGCATTCTGCGCAAACAGATTTCTGCGAGCTTTACAAAAATGGACAGTGCTCACTCAAGCGTAACATTCTGTCAAAACTTTTACTTCCATTGGATAGATGAGACCCAACCCCAAGATTATATGTGAAAAAATTACCCACATTGTATATTTTTTTAATTCCCAGGGCTTTTTCAAAGAGTAAACATTTTTTGAAACGCACTGCAGAACTTAATATTTCCGAAATATTCGAATCGTCTATCAATACGTGTTCACAGTGTGGGGGAAACAATGTGATATCCCTTCACACTGTACAAAATTTCAGTACATACTCACGGAGCAACATTTTGAATACACGTTTGAACACACTGAGGTGTCCAGTGTTTTAGATTATCTTCGCATTAACTCTAGGGCTTTTTCACGCATGAATCTTGAATCATCATTGTAATGATGTTTGCAATTCGTCTTGAGAATCATCGGACCTTTCACATGTTTCGCACGGAAAATTCGTACCTTAATTTGAGTGAAACTTAACTGGAATTCACATCCGGAGTGAAATTTGAATTCGTGATTGTGATTAACGTTGTGATTCTAGTTTGGTTTAACACGCGCTAAATATCGCCATTAGCCTTATTTTTCACTGGAATCATCATTCAAATTTCGATTTTTCTTTTTTTACCGTGTGAAAGGCCGGTTAAGTATTCTAACAATAACATCTTCAATAACAATCGCATCTTCAGCAACACACTGTGTATACGGGATAATTTTCAGCATTAACAATGATTTGCCTTTCATATTATATGCAGATGACACCAGTGTTTTCTTTTCACATAAAAATCCTGATACTCTTGTAAACATAGTAAATACTGAACTCAGATGTATTCATGAATGGATCTGTTGTAACAAACTTTCTTTAAATGTTGCAAAGACCCAGTGCATGCTTTTTAGTAATTCAATCACAGCTCTACCCAGGAACGTCTTTCTTAATAATATTTTAATCGATATTGTCGATTCAACGAAATTTCTTGGTCTATATATAGATAACAAATTTTCATGGAAGCCGCACATTACGTATTTATCAAAACTTTTATCTAGAAATGTTGGCGTCATAAACAAACTAAAAACTTTTTTGCCTCCAAACGTTTTATCAAATTTGTATAATACCCTTATTCTTTCTTACTTAAATTATGGGATATTAGCTTGGGGCAGTTCTTTTAGAAATCAGTTGGATAGACTACTACTTACACAGAAAAGAATAATGAGAATCATTTGTCATAAACACAGATTAGCTCACTCAGATCAATTGTTCTTCTCCAATAAAGTTTTAAAAATACAGGATTTGTACTCTCTTCGCCTGGGCTGCTTTATGTTTCAGTTAAACCAAGGAGAGCTGCCAACTTCCTTAAGTTTACTGTTTTTAAGAAACGAGATTTTGCACAGCTACCCCACCAGATTATCGTCATCTTTCCATCTTCCGAAGCTCAGAACTTTTTACAAACAGAAGACTATTGTTTATACTGGTCCCCATTTTTGGAATTCTCTAGATGAATCTTTAAAACTGACACCAAGCTTATTTTCGTTCAAACATAAGCTTAAGACTACACTGATAAATAACTATAATGTTACACTATGATTTTCCTGCAGGAGGCTGTTCATTGTCCCATGTTTGTGCTTGAGTTGTTCTGATGTACTTGTCCCGTTTAGTGTAGTCTTGTATCGTCCCGTCTAGTTTGTATCTTTTTATACCATTTTCATTAATTAATGATACTGTAATATTATTTTGGGGAACCTGAATTACAAGCTTCGCTTTCCAAGGTTTCCCCCACAATATACAGCTAGCATTTAAGTTAAAACTGAACTTTCTAAAATTCAATTATACATTATATCTGTGTACTGGACCTTTGTGAACTATTTCAATATTTCTAATTGTTAATTTATTCTATACTCACATTTCTGTTGTAAAATAATTATCTTTGCTGTTATTGTGGAAATAAACGAAATGAAATGAAATAATAATAATAATAATATAGGTATATTTACACAGGGAAACTACTTCAGTTCTGAAAACTATTCTCCCAGTATTGGTCACACAATACTTTGGTCCTTGTTCCATATCATCTTATTCGTTTATTTTACGAGGGACGAAACGAGATCATTCATTTAACTTGCTTGAGTGAAAAACAAAATCAAATGAGGAACAAAAAAAATACTTACCGCGTGGAAATATACACACCACGACGCCGAAAAGAAGTCTGAAAAGTTTTTTTAACATGTCGTCACTGGTCACACTTCAACAATAATACATTGTGACGTCAGTCACCCTCTCAATGTTCTACTTTTTTCTTCTTCTTTTTTTGTTTGAAATGTAGTTAAGATGAATTTTGAAGATGAGAAGAATCGAGAATACGGACAGGCGATGTAATGTAATGGCTAAAATATGTAGAGCTGAAAGTAAGGTTTGCGTCCCCGGGGTTTGCGTCTTAAATCTCGCAAAGTACACTCATGTGGCTGATAATAGATGGATAACAGAACGTGTTCACCGGTGACCAACCACTAACAACCGTCATCAGCTAAACAACGACACATATGATGAGGGTTTGAAAATGATACTTTCTCACCGGGCATCCTGTTGCGGGGAGAGTCGTATTCAAATGCAACTACAGAAAACAAAACACAACGCCCAAATGCGTATTTCTAATTGGTTGAACATGTAATCATTCTCCTAGAAGCATCGGGAGTTGAAGAAACACGCATCCCCCCCCCTCTCACTCTCTCACTCTCTCTCTCTCTCTATTTCTCTCTCTCCCTCTATCTATATCACTGTCTCTTTCTCAGAGGCTGCGAAACGGTTTCGAAAGAGGGGGGGGGGGTGATCAGGTCAAATAAATCACATTCAGATAGTCATTTTGACGGGGTGTTTTTTTTTACATGGTTTTGGAAAACAAAAGTGGGGGAGGCTGAAGACCACCAAGCCCCCCCACGGCACTTGTCTCCCCCCCCTCTCTCTCTCTCTCGATTAACGCCTTGCCAAAGGACACCAAACCAGGGTGTGATTCAAATAGACTACCATCTGGTTTCAAGGCGAGAGTCACAACGATTACACAACGACTCTTCCACGTTAACCTTTGGTGTGAGGAAATAAATGCGAGCGAGCGTAACAAGCAAGCAAGGACTTGGCCTTTTGGAATGAAATCAAAGTTTGTGATAGATTCTTACATATTGAAATAGTTATCACATTTCACCCTTTTACCATTCATTTTTTTCCTTGTATCCCTCTTTTTGGAACAGAAAAATATTGAATATTGAAGTGCTGCAAGGCTTCTCCATTAATGTTATTATTCGTTTATTTATTCATATCGTCGATTGGAAGTAATTTTTTTTTTTTTTAGAATACAATTTCGCTGCTTATGCATTTATTAATTCCTTCATCACATAAATGGTGTTTTATTACCGTTTGTTTGTGTGCGTGAGGGTGTATATCTGTGTATGTTGAAAAAGGAATGTGTGTGAGCATGTGTGTGAGTGCTACTGATATACAGTGTGTACATGTGCGTGAGGGAGGAAAGTAGAAATAACCAAAGAGAGAAAGTGAGAGAGTGCACGCACGGGAGGGAGAGTGAGAGAAAGAGAGAAGGGGGGTGAGTGAGTGAGTGTGTGCGTGCGTGCGTGAGTATATACATGTACGTGCACACACCACTTTCTATCCCAATCCCAGTGGCCGTTTCATAATGGTGTTCTTACGTTAAGAGTAACTTTAAGAACGACTGGTGATCCTTCTTGAGGAAAATCATATTCGCCATTAAATGTTCATCGGTGATTATTTAGCGCGTAAGAAAGGGTTCACCAGTTGTTCTTGAAGTCACTCTTAATTTACGAACAGCTTTATGAAATACCCGCCAGATCTCCTAGACCAAATGAATTACATTCGACGTTATTCGCAGTTTTCAGTGGCAGGCACGATTTTCCTTTTCAGACACCGCAGATCAATTCATTAATGCAACTACACACATGCAGCAGAATGATTTATTAATGACGCCTGCATTTAGTTTGCCACTGTCATGGTGAAAGAGCATGAATGCTTAACAAATAGAAATAGATAGGATATAGAAAAATAGGTCGGGGGATGAGAATATGGGGATATTCCAAAGAAAAATGAAAACAAAATATTAATGGCTCTCAGAATACTCACACCATGGCCCTAGGAATCGATTGTGCTGCGTTTATTATCGACCATAGGCAGCACTCCCTGGAAATCAGGTTAACAAGCACACATACACACCCATACACACACACACACACACAGGCGCGGATCCAGGATTTCGTAGGGAGGGGGGCCCAAATTCGACCTGATTTTGGCGCCCCTGTGTACTTTTCGGAAAAATGGCGGCCCCTCCCTCCCCAGGCAATCATAAGTGCCTTAAATGCATGTTAAATTATCTTATTTCATAGGCACATGAATCAGGGGCGGATCCAGCTTTCGCCAATAAAGGGGCCCAAATTTTTTTTTCAGCCATATCTTCCCCGATCGGCCGCTCGAAGATTTTTTTTGGGTTTGTTTCTTTGAAGGGGGTAGTCTTACAAGTCACATCTTAGCTTTATTCTTTAAATCAACATAAATGTATAATATCATAATCCTTATTTCATAATGCCTGTGCGAAGCGCGAGCAATTTTTTTTTAAATTGCATGAATTTTTTCCTAAAATTTGAACTTTTTGAAAAAAAGATGTGCCTGCAATAATTACTGCGAACGCGAAGCGCGAGTAGAAATTTGTGATAAACGTTTTGAACTGATCGGAAAGGTAGGCCTACCAGTCCTGTTAAAGACTGCATACAGTTAGCCACGAAAACGTGATATATTTCAACAATCAAATAATGCGAGCGCGAAACGCGAGCTGAAAATTTTTGACAGTTCTACATAAAAAATTTTAATTATTTTTTTGTAATCATGAACAGGATAGCTATACAGTATTACTTAACAATTGATGCGAGAGCGAAGTCCGGGCGGAAAAATTCTAGATTTGCGATCTCGAATTCTAGAATGCGAGCGCAAAGCGCGAGCAGAAAATGTTTGTATACGGTTTGAACTGATCGAAAGGTGCCTTTTAAGGACTGCTTGCATTTAGCCCTGAAGACATTACATATTTCAACAATCAAATAATGCGAGCGCGAAGCGCGAGCTGAAAATTTTTGACATTTCTACATAAAGAATGGAAAACTTTAATACAATATACTTATTACAGAAAAAAGCAATTCGAATCTGTACTGATTCCCAATATTTATCACACACAAATCCATTATCCCATAAACTAAAGACTCTAACAGTATTTGACATAATACACTTCAAAGTTTACTACTTATGTTTAAGTACGTAAATAACATGCTCCCACCTTCATTTCACAATTTTTATACTCTTAATACATCTATAAATTCATACCCTACCCGTTACACTTCAAATTTCCATTTAATCAACCCCAAACTGCTTATTGCGCAGAGATCCAGACACCATGGTCCAGATATGTGGAACTCTCTACCATTAGAGTCTGTAAAACAATCTTCGTCTCTTCACTCATTTAAGGCTAACGTTAAATCTATGTTATTATCAGAATATTTGAAGTAAAATTTCTGTGTCGTATCCTTTTTATCGTGAATTTATTCCTCCTTCGATTTAGTCATCACCAATATCTTCATCATGACCACCATCATCTCCATGGCCTTCATTATCATCATCATCATCATCATAATCATCATCATCATCAACAACAACAACAACATCAACAACAACAACAACATCATATCACCGTCACCCTCAGCTTTATCATCTTCATCTTCACACTATGATATTGCATGAATTCATGTTTCGTATTTGAAAATATATGCCCATTCTGCTTTATAAATGTATTAATTCAATTAGTATAAGTTTGGGATTGTCATTTTTTCAAGCAATCTGCTTATGATGACAATCCTTCTCCTGCAAATTGTGAATATCATATAGTTAATAATTTTGTCTGGAATTATTTTTTTAGTACTCTTTATTAATGATTCATGCCAAAAATGCTAATATTATGTTTATTATGTTATGAAAAATGTATTATACGAATGTTATGGATGCAGAAGAAAACAATAAATCAAATCAATTGATGCGAGCGCGAAGTGCGAGCGGAAAAATTCTAGATTTGTTTCCTAAATCATGAAAAAGATGAATAAAATGGAATCTTCCTATATTAATAATGCGAGCGCAAAGTGCGAGCGTAAAAAAGATCGTGATTTCGACCTTGAACAGGATACTCTATTCATGTTTAAATCATGAAAGGGATGAGAAAGGGGATCTTCCTACATTAATAATTCGAGCACAAAGGGCGAGCGGATTTTTTTTATATTGTGATCTAAAACTGGATAAGTGAATGAAAATGCGCGCGCGTGTTTCAGATTTAGACCTATAATCTAGGCATTCTACATAATCTTTTATCATGAAAATAAAAGCGAGCGCGAAGCGAGCTTAAAATATTTGATATTCCGATCTGATATTTCAAACAATTTATAGGAAACTTGTAAGGTGGATATAAATCGCACTTGATAAAGAGCGGATATGTTTCATTATTACTTTAATTTTGAGACATAGGACCTTGCCATCCTTAGGACATGTTATCATATGAATATGATGACTATATATCTTCCTATTCATCTTGCTAAGCGCGAGATTAAAAAAGGGACAATTTAATTATTAAATTGATATCTTAGTATACATGCATAATGAGGGCGCGGAATCTGATGATATTATGGCCTGAACACTGTACATTCAAGCACCTTTTTATTATGAATAGGATGCATCATTAATTAGTTGATATATTTTTAACCATAAATGCGAGCGCAAATCGCGAGCCGAAATTTTTGATAAACTGTCATGAAAAGGGGATTTTAGGTAGTTTGTTATACAATCAATATTGAGACATACATAACCCGCCAATCAAAAATGCTAGCATAGCGGCGCTAGCTGATGCGTTTTGATAATCAGACCTGAAAAGGGATATTTTGAAAACTTTATGGAATACATGAAAATAATAGGTACCTGATAAATCAAATTCGCGAACGCACAGCGCAATTGGAAAATGTTAATGGATCCGCCTATGCATGAAGAAGAGGCAAATGAATAATGGATTTATAATGATGTGTTCATGAATAAATGTAATATCACTTATAAAAATAATCAATGCGAGCGGGAAACTCGAGCGATTTGTATTTTAATCATTTGATGCTTTCAATTTCGTTTAATTTCTCATCAGAGTAGGCCCTGCTAGAATTATGTGAGCGGGAGCCAGGCGCGGATCCAGGATTTCTTAGGGGGCCCTAATTTCAAGTCAAGTAATAATCGTGCCGAAATATTGACTCCCATTGCCGAATGGGTAATGTCTAGTTCAGTTAATTCTAACAGAAACCTCTCTTGCATTGTAGGCATTCTTCGTTCCTGTGGGTACTCCCATTTTTTTTCTACTTTTTGTTTCAGGGTTGAAAAATCTTAGGGGATGACACTCCTGTATCGCCACGTATGAAAACTGGTTGTGCAATAACTAAATTGCATATTCTGCATGAAAGAAAATTAATATTTTATTTTGGGTAAGATATTCTTCAAAGATATAAATTAACATGCTTTTTATTATATAGTTGAGGTAGACTCCGTAGTCAGCACTCAGCATTTACTAATTGGGAGTGCACTGCCTACTTAGATCTGTGTTTGGATTTATTATATAATCGTTTGTTATTCGCTTGAAATCCATTCAAAACAGTGAGTTGTCTTGTCAATCCTAATCAACAAACATTGGCTCTTCCGCTCTTGCAAAAATCATATAAAGTATCAAAAGGTTATGTATCTTATAATCTTGCTCAAATTTTATATACTCCAAATAGATTTTCAAAAGAAACAGAATGCGTGTAAACGGTGTATATAAATAGAAAATAAGATACTAAAGATAAATATACTGTAAAAATATTCTTTATTATCAGTGTCTTTATAATATGAAAACAATGCTCTTAAGTTCGCATCATTTTGGACGATAAGTTCTAATCTCTCTCTTTCATACGATACTAGCGAAACATGAATTCCAAGGTCCCATGTATCTTGTATACATCAACTAGTTCAAGATGTAACAATAAATGTAAATGATAGCAATGCAGTTTAGGCCTGAGTTAATACACAACAAAAAAAGTAAGTCCCCCCTAAATCAAATTGCTGTAACTTTTTAACAGAATTATTTTGAGAAAAATGAGATTGATCGGTTGTGTCATGCATGAGTGATTAAAGATTGAATTGAAAATGACTATTTTTGAAAGTCACAAGAATCGATTTTCAGATTGTGCATATGCAAAGTTGGGCAAAAATTGTTTTTAGGTGAATTTCATGGTGTTATGCTGTTTTACTATCCATTTAGCCACTCCACACACAATTTTGATATTGTATGTTCATGGTTGAGTGAGCACAGTGTATTGCAGGGGCCGCGGGGGGGGGGTTGCTGGGGGCTTCAGCCCCTCACTTTTTTCCAAAAGCATGTACACAAATGTAAAAATGATCATACGATTGTGATTTTCTGGATGGTCAGCCCCCTTCCCACTTTCAAAACCGTTCCGCGGCCTCTGAATTGTGACGTATCATCATAGGGGTTTATGGTAGTATCCTCTAAAACTTGTTAGATCATGTTAAAATTTGGAAATGTTGATGTCTTAACCCGATTATAGGCCCCTCCCCCATTTCGAAATTCTGGATCCACCACTGACAGACTGATTTGTCCATAAATTAAACTGATCATGAGAAATTGTTAGGGAAGTATGCATTTATGCAGTATAAAGAGTATTCATACCTAAGTTTTCGAATGTGCTCGCTCAACCATGATTTCAAGTTCGGAACGTGTGTAGTGATAGAAATCATGGATGGTAAGACAACAGCAATTAAAGTCACATTTGAAACCGAATTTGCCCCCAATATTCACTTTATTACCCTTTAAAATGAGTCTTTGACATTGAAAATACAAATTTTCCCACTTTGATGCGTGCTCGCTCATCCATGAATATACAAATCGATTTCATTTTTGCACAGAAAGACTGCCCATAGGTTGATAAACATTACTGCCAAGTGACATTGCTAAAGACAGCCGTGAAAAAAGTTCCACCATATTGAATAAGGGCTTACTTATTCTTAAATATATGCACCTTTAATGTACACAAGTCTATGAGAGAGGAAGTCAAAATTTTAACAAATATGAAATGAGGGTTTGTGTCATGGACGGTTTTTGTTACTTCTGCCAACAAATATTTCATGAAACTTCGCACATGGCTTCAAGGTAACACTATCTAAAAGCCGCGCACACCAAAAGAATCATTCGATACGGCACAGAGTGGGGCTAAGGCCTAGAACTTTCTTCTCATTTGCATAATTTTCGAATATTGTGTGCTCACTGATGCATTAAACATCGGGATTTTCATAAGAATCAAATCAAATGAACTATGCAAGGAGGTTTGTGAAAGATATACAGAGTTACAAATTGCATTTTTCTAATAACGTAAAAACGAGCTGATCACATTCCACATGTTCATTCAAGCGTGAATGTGTAATTAAACGCCTTTGAATCATTGAAGCATGTTAATTGGTCATGAACATAACGAAAAAGTTGAGAAAAGATCATTTTCAGTTACCAAAATGAAACAATACATGCCTATGATATTTATAAAATCGTATTATTGTTTTCAATAAATATTCATTGAACCGTGAAACGATGGTTATTGTTGAAGATGCTCTCCCCCAAAATAACTGTCATCATATTCTATCATTTTTATTGATAGAAATGTGTACAAAATTCAATTATAGTAATTTTGGACTTGTGTTTATTCAACCGTAAAATTTAGTCAAAAAGTTGTATCATCTTTTAGAAAGTACCTTTTACAGGCCTTCTGACCATTTTTCATGATGAGAATGTGGAATTAGCTCCAATAAAATGGAATCAAAGTAATGATATTTGGCTTGTGACTTTTGAAAAGTGACATTTTTGCCTTCTGACGGTGCTCACTAAAGCATGACGTAAAATACGTCCATAACATTTACTCAGAGGAAAGCTTATAAAATTACTTACACGCTCATGTAAAAATATATTAAAAACTCGCATTGGTTCGGAAATTATTGATGTTTGTTTAAGGGGGGACTTACTTTTTTGTTGTGTATAGTTTCAGTGGAATTCGTTAAAAAATAATAGAACGTGATTTCCCACTGTAGGTTGGAAACGAAAAGGTGTCGTATCATGAACTATATATAGCTGTCTTTTACGCATTACTACATGAAACAACAATATAGGAACGATAAAAACCATACAGTTATTTCAGTTATTTGAGTATTTGACGATTCGTCAAAAAATAAAACACGCATCCGAAACTTTCACCTTTACAATGAATGTTTCATTTATTCTTTTACATATTGCACACCAAGAAATAAAGGTTCAAAATTGAACCCCGAAAGGTTGATGCAAAATCAGCACCCTATGGGTTAAAAATTTGAACCCCTGATTTGGGGTTCAAAAATTGAACCCTGCGGTTGGGGTTCATTTTTGCACCCTGCGGGTTCAAAACTGCACCCCTAAATTTCAAATTGAAACCCTAGGGGTGCAGTTTTGAACCCGCAGGGTGCAAAAATGAACCCCAACCGCAGGGTTCAATTTTTGAACCCCAAATCAGGGGTTCAATTTTTGAACCCATAGGGTGCTGATTTTGCATCAGCCTTTTGGGGTTCAATTCTAAACCTTTATTTCTTAGTGTGTGCAAGTAAACTTCAAAATTTCTGTAAATAATATCTATCAATATATCCATCAGTGTTGTAGACAAGGCTCAAACCTCCAAGGCCAAGGCTTTAATACCCAAGACCAAGGCTTCAATCCCCAAGGCCAAGGCCAAGGCATGGAACCTTAAGGCCTAAAAACCTCAAGGCCAAGGCATTTAAAAACTTTCAATATATGGAACAATGAGCCAACAACAAGGCGGCAGTTCAAATATCAGTACGGCGCGGCGCCCCTTCATGTAAGTCGATCATCAATTTGCCCCCCCCCCCGTTCGAAAATCAATTCGGCCCCCAGTTCGTACATCATTTTGGCATCCCTTCGAACTCAATTTACCTTCCCTAGTTCGAATATCATTTCGCCCCCCCCCCCCCTAGCTCGAGTATCAATTTTTCGCCCCCCCCCTAGTTTGAACATCGATTCGGCGCCCCCTAGTTTGAGTATCAATTTGGCGCCCCCACTTCGAACATCATTTCGGCGCCCTCCTAGTTCGAATATCAGTTCGGCGCCCCTACATGTAGGTCGATCATCAATGTGCCCCCCCCGTTCGAACATTAATTCGGCGCCCAGTTCGAACATCATTTTGACATCCCTTCGAACTCAATTTACCTTCCCTAGTTCGAATATCATTTCGCCCCCCCTAGCTCGAGTATCAATTTTGCGCCCCCCCCCCTAGTTCGAACATCAATTCGGCGTCCCCTAGTTTGAGTATCAATTTGGCGCCCCCACTTCGAACATCATTTCGGCGTCCCCCTAGTTCGAACATCAATTCGGTGCCCCCCTAGTTTGAGTATCAATTGGCGCCCCCCTAGCTCGAACATCGATTCGGCCCCCCTCCCCAGTTCGAGAATTATTTTTGCGCCCCCAGTTCGAACATTATTTTAACATCCCTTCGAACTTTATTTCGGCGCCCTCCTAGTTCGAATATCAATTCGGCGCCCCTACATATAGGTCGATCATCACTTCGCCCCCCCCCCCCTCGTTCAAACATCAATTTGGCCCCCAGTTCGAACATCATTTTGGCCGCATCCCTTCGAACATCATTTCGGCGCCCTCCTAGTTCGAATATCGATTCGGCGCCCCTACATGTAGGTCCAACATCAATTTGGCGCCCTTAGTTTGAATACCATTTCGCCACCCCCCCTAGCTCGAGTATCAATTTGGCGCCCCCTACATCAACTTGGCGCCCCTACGTCGAACATCAATTCGGCCCCCTCCCTAGTTCGAGTATCAATTTGGCGTCCCCACTTCGAACATCATTTCGGCGCCCTCCTAGTTCGAATATCAATTCGGCGCCCCTAAATATAGGTCGATCATCAATTCGGGCCCCCCCCCCGTTCGAACATAAATTAGGCCCCCAGTTCGAACATCATTTTGGCATCGAATATCATCCCCCCTAGCTCGAGTATCAATTTTGCGCCCCCCTAGTTCGAACATCAATTCGGCGACCCCCTAGTTTGAGTATCAATTGGCGCTCCCCTAGCTCGAACATCGATTCGGCCCCCCTCCCCAGTTCGAGTATTAATTTTGCTCCCCCAGTTCGAACATTTTAACATCCCTTCGAACTTTATTTCGGCGCCATCCTAGTTCGAATATCAATTCGGCGCCCCTACATGTAGGTCTAATATCAATTTGGCGCCCCTTGTTCGAATATCAATTCGGCGCCCCTACATGTAGGTCCAACATCAATTTGGCGCCCTTAGTTCGAATACCATTTCGCCACCCCCCCCCCTAGCTCGAGTATCAATTTGGCGCCCCCTAATTCGGCGCCCCTACATGTAGGTCGAACAACAAATTCGGCGCCCCTAGTTCGAATAGTTCGCCAGTAGCTCGAGTATCAATTCGGCGCCCCTACATCAACTTGGCGCCCCTACGTCGAACATCAATTCGGCCCCCTCCCTAGTTCGAGTATCAATTTGGCGTCCCCACTTCGAACATCATTTCGGCGCCCTCCTAGTTCGAATATCAATTCGGCGCCCCTAAATATAGGTCGATCATCAATTCGGCCCCCCCCCCCGTTCGAACATAAATTAGGCCCCCAGTTCGAACATCATTTTGGCATCCCTTCGAACTCAATTTGCCTTCCCTAGTTCGAATATCATCCCCCCCTAGCTCGAGTATCAATTTTGCGCCCCCCCCCCTAGTTCGAACATCAATTCGGCGACCCCCTAGTTTGAGTATCAATTGGCGCTCCCCTAGCTCGAACATCGATTCGGCCCCCCTCCCCAGTTCGAGTATTAATTTTGCGCCCCCAGTTCGAACATTATTTTAACATCCCTTCGAACTTTATTTCGGCGCCATCCTAGTTCGAATATCAATTCGGCGCCCCTACATGTAGGTCTAATATCAATTTGGCGCCCCTTGTTCGAATATCAATTCGGCGCCCCTACATGTAGGTCCAACATCAATTTGGCGCCCTTAGTTCGAATACCATTTCGCCACCCCCCCCCCCCTAGCTCGAGTATCAATTTGGCGCCCCCTACATCAACTTGGCGCCCCTACGTCGAACATCAATTCGGCCCCCTCCCTAGTTCGAGTATCAATTTGGCGTCCCCACTTCGAACATCATTTCGGCGCCCTCCTAGTTCGAATATCAATTCGGCGCCCCTAAATATAGGTCGATCATCACTTCGGCCCCCCCCCCCCCGTTCGAACATCAATTTGGCCCCCAGTTCGAACATCATTTTGGCATCCATTCGAACATCATTTTGACGCCCTTCTAGTTCGAATATCGATTCGGCGCCCCTACATGTAGGTCCAACATCAATTTGGCGCCCCTAGTTCGAATACCATTTCGCCACCCCCCCCCCCTAGCTCGCGTATCAATCTGGCGCCCCTATTTCCAACATCAATTTGGCGCCCCTACGTCGAACATCAATTCGCCCCCCCCCCCGTTCAAACATCAATTCTGCCCCCAGTTCGAACAGCATTTTGACATTTCTTCGAACATTATTTCAGCGCCCTTTTGGTTCGAACATCATTTTCTTTCCCCGTCTTCCTCTCCCCTTTTCTTCTCTTCTTTCCCCCTTTCTCTCTTTCTTTTTTCATCCCTCTTTTCTTCCCTCTTCCTCTTTCTTCATTTTTCTCCTTTTCCCCTCTTCCTCTTTTTTTCTCCCCCTCCCCTCCCTTTTCTTCTCTTCCTTCCCCTCTTCCTCTTTCTTTCCCCTCTTCTTTTTCCCTTTTTTCTTCTTTTCTTTCCCCTCTCTTTTTTTTCTTTCCTCCCTCTTCCACTTTCTCCTTTTCTTTCCCCTCTTCCTCTTTTTTCTTCCCCCTCTCCCCCTCCCTTTCTTCTCTTTCTTTCCCCTTTTCTTCTCTTCCTTTCCCCTTTTCTTCTCTTCCTTTCCCCCTTTTTTCCCCTTCTCTCTCTTTTTCCTCTTTTTTCTTCCCTCTTCCTCTCTTTCCTTTTTTCTCCTTTTCCTTTTCCCCTCTTCCTCTCTCTTTCCCCCTCTTCCTCTTTTTTCTTCTCCCTCCCCTCCCTTTTTCTTCTCTTCCTTCCCCCTCTTCCTCTTTTTTCTCTTTCTTTCCCCTCTTCTTCTCCTTTTTTCTTTCCCTTCTTCTTTTCCCTCTCTTTTTTCTTCTCTTCTTTCCTCCCTCTCCCTTTCTTTTCTTCTCTTCCTCCTTTTCTTTCCTCTTTTTTTTTCTCCTTTTCCTTTCCCTTTCTTTTTCCTTCTCTTTCTTTCCCCTTTTTCTCTCCTTCCCTTCCTTCCCCCTCTTTCCTTTTTCTTCTTTTCTTCCCCCTTTCCTCTCTCTTTTTTTCCCTCTTCCTCCTTCCCCTCTCCCTCTCTCTTTTCCCATCTTCTTTTCCCCTCTCCTCTCTCTCCTTTCCTCTTTTCTTTCCCCCCTTTTCCTCTTTTTTTTCTTCCCTTCTTCCTTTCTTCTTTTTCTTCTTTTCTTTCCCCTCTTCCCCTCTTTTTCTCTTTCTTTCCTTCTCTCTTTTTTTTAGCCGAAGGGGGGGGGGGGCCGAGGCCCCCTCGGCCCCCCATGGATCCGCGCCTGCACACACACACATAAAATCCATGATGTACCATGAACATCAAAGGCCCAATGGATCCTCAAAATCTAGTAGTATCATTTCCCATTGCTAATTTATCCCCAAGATAAAGGGATTAGCGCATTTAAGATCGTTGACAACTCTCTTATTCATCCCTCCTTTATTCTTCTACAGGGGAAGTTCACCCTGACAAAAAGTTTATTGTAAAAGTAGCAGAAAAAATATAAAAAATATTGCCGAAGGTTTGAGAAAAATTCATCAAATAATTAAAAAGTAATTAGAATTTCAATTATTTGATTTGTGACGTCATATGCGAGCAGCATTCCTACATAGCGAATGGTAAAAAATCAATGAAATGTCATTTTCACAGAAAATTGAAAATGGTTTTCACGGTACCTTTTGTATATCAATAGACAAATTACTTCACACCCGATCATGAATAGAAAACAAAATTAAGTCATCAGGAACCATACATAATTTGAAATTCATGTATTTTATATTACATAACACATTGGGCAGCTGCTCGTCTATGACGTCACAAATCCAAAACTTTGAACTCTAATAACTTTCTTACTCTTTAACGGATTTTCCTCAAGCCTTTACCAATATTTTTCAATGTTTTTTCTGCTATTTTTACAACAAAGTTTTCTTCAGGGTGAACTTCCCCTTTGAAGTTTCTTAACTGCCTGAACCCGAACTGTTAATAATGATAGTCTGTTAAACATTGTGTGATTTGATGAAATGATTGGTGATTTTTGTTGAGTTTCAATGTTTACGCTATACAAGGCACAGGCACCATGTTTCCTTCCTGAGAATGTCAGAAAAGAAATTGCACAATTTAACAATTTTGGACCGCTTGAATTTCCATTGTTCATTCCGCTCTCGCCATTTACTCTACACAACGTATATGTGGACATGTCAAACTCATTACGACAATTGCAAATTAGATATGGCTTGATGGGCATGTTATTATATAGGTTTATTAATTCATCAGTTAGGTATACTGCATGGGCCCCTTAACACATAAGGTTAGGATCAATCGCTAATTTAAAAGAACGATTGTGATTGGGGTTAGTCAGTCTAGTGAGTAAAATGAGCATGTAACGACGATCTTGATAGGTCAGTTCATTATAGCGAGCAATCAATGACCTTTGTGTTACAGATCTCAGTAAAAGAATAGACGTTTGATGATGTGGTTGATAAAACGCTGTTAAATAATTAATTGCTCGTAAACGGCATTAAATCCATATCATCTGATTGTCCTTCACAATGTAGGTAACTAGTCCACTATAAATATCAACTCTAAAGTCATTATGATGTCGACCAGTATTGCACAGAATGCCTCTCTCACATTATGACGGCGCAAATTTGTTTTTCCTAGTTGAGCCACAAATTTGTTTCGAAAAAAAAATATAACATTTTCTTGCCACTCCCTGGGAATCCATGTACAGTATAGTTAGTTCATCATGGACATGAACTCATCTCCGATGCCCATTTATTTAGTTGTTGCTAAAGATTAAATAGTTACTTTGGCCTCGAGGCCAGACTCCAACGATTACCTAGCCTTGTCATTGGTCTCGGCTAATCTGGTCCCGGTCGCGCCCCGGCCTTGCCTTCGGCTTTCAAGCCTTGCACACAACGTTGCTTAAAGGTATTGTTTAACTTTGTAAGCAGCCGATTTTAAAAATTCTCAAACCAAGATGAAACATGTGTACAAGCAAGGAGTTACACTCCTTGGTACAAGTGCATGTATTAGAACTAATAAACCCTGAAAACAACCATTATTGAGAATAAAAAGCTAAAACTACAAGGCATACCCCGATTTTGTAAATAGGCGTCTTATAGACACCTAAATAGTACACATAAGTGTATGGGATGAAATTAAGATGGTGTTTCCGGTCACTTTATATTTCAATTTTTGAAGCACCAAGGAGTTACCAGCACTAAATAATCATTTTCGAACGCAATTTTTTCTGGGCTTCAGTTTTGGAACATATCACAGACACAGGTGACAAGTGTGACCTTCTAGCTCAGATTTTTTAAAAGTCTAACCAATGTTAACCAATCACTTTAAGATCTTCTGATATCCAAAAATAATATCGGCAAATAAAAACACTCTAAACAGATATATATATATATATATATATATATATATATATATATATATATATATATATGTATATACAACTAAAATGGCCACATGATATATCACTTGCTTTCGGCTTTTAGGGGTTTTCATGCATCAATAAAGAATGTTCACACGTATGAGCATGCGCATAGAGTTCTGAAATCTTTATGCAAATGTCACCCTCGATCGATATTTTCTTAATATCTTGGGTACACGTTTTCGAAAAGGAAAATGATAAAGGATGATCAACCATAAAGAAAATGATTAATGGAACAAAAAATAAAGTATGACCTTTTTGCTTGTCTGAATTTTATTACCCTGCATTTTCTCGTTAAAGAGAAGTGTCCTGGGCGTATTGTATTCGTTCAATGTACAGATTAGCAAATAAAAGTTATATAAATATATATATTTGTACATATATATAGATAAATATATACGTATTTATTTATTTATATAAATTGAGGGTGGGATAATAACAGTGTACCCCCCCAAAAAAAAGGAAATAAATATATAAATAACATAAACTAAAAATGAAGTGAAATTAAAAATAATGATAATTATAATAGAGGTCTTGCTTTTTAGAATGCGCATTGCATTTTTGCAGATATGTTTGAATGTAAAAAAATGACGCTACGTTTTCTCTTGATTTCGATAATTGACACGTTCCAAGGGCGGACTGCAACGTGATGGAATATGTACGAGTTCCTTTGGCAAAATCAAGTATCTGTCCGTTTGTTCTAACGCTATCATGAAGGCAAAAGAAAAAATGAATCAGTTCCACTAATCAAGGCCGTTAAATCTTAGACTCCGTAACAACATATTTTCGCCAAGAGGGCAACAGTAATTACCACGGAAAACTACAGAGGTTGCAATTATCATTATATCTAAATCATTACGTCTATTGCAGGTATACTTATTTATTTTTAAATCCGTGGTTATTTCTCCTTTGGCTGTAAGTGTGCGTAATGGAAATATTCACCTCTCATGTACCAGTTGATTATAGCTTTCTTTTCTCGACAACAATACAACTAATAATTTCTGTCGACATGTCTCCGGCAAAGGCGTTAATTGGAAATGCGTTATAACATCCATCAAAGTTGTATTCGTTAAATGCCAGTTGCCACATGACCGATTTATGCGATTTTTTTCAAGGGTAACGGCAATAAATCGCATGTTTGCATAGTTAATGGTAGTTTAGAACGTGCAAACAATATCATTCAAATTTGACTCTTTGCTAATGGGCCTTTTTTCTCATAACGGGTAGTAAAGACAGGACCATTAATAACTTTTTCTTGAAGTAAGTAGAGATGCAAACCGGAAGTCATAAATTTTGTCAGTCTGTACTCTGTCATCCACGGTCATGACGGTGGGAAGGCAACTTTGTTTGTTTTGAATAAAGATAGCATAATGACATATATAATGATGACGTCTACGTGACTTACCAGTTAGGATAACAATTATATACAGCTTATTTTTAAATTAAGTTTTTTCGTCAATGGTTTCAAATGTTTTCAAAATAAT
The DNA here is from genome assembly GCF_018143015.1 of Lytechinus variegatus. Lineage (NCBI taxonomy): Eukaryota > Metazoa > Echinodermata > Echinoidea > Temnopleuroida > Toxopneustidae > Lytechinus > Lytechinus variegatus. Next base: position 26,171,310 of record NC_054748.1, on the reverse strand, counting down.
TTTGGAAGGAAAAATATAACTGTAGTATTACAGAGTATCAAGAGGCAAATGCACCTAGCTGATAAAAGAATTAAGATCTGTCGTGACAAGCGGACCACTGATTTTTAAATATAATTTTGATAGAAGATCAGAGGGGGTGGTTCAAAGAGATTGAAGTATGACTTATGGGGCGTTGCAAGAAACTTGCGATCAATTGCAAGTCTATTTTTGTTCCCGAAATCAAGCATATGCCATGCAATTAATTGCAAATTTGCGATTGATTGCTATTCTGCTCCTTGAAACAAGGAATGTAATCTGATTTGCTGAAGTTAAAAGTGATCAATCATATGTAAAATTGCAACAGAATATTTGCGATTGATTGCAAATATTTTCTTGCACCACCCCCTAAGAGTCACAATTAAATGCCTAGATGCATCAGATATACTGTAAATGTAAAAGGCATGACCGCATTGGTCAGATTATGCCAAGAGGGCGCTGCGAACTTTTGATCGATAAGATTGTGCATTGCATACCATGTACGCGCCGACATTTAATTGCGACTCTAAGGGGGTGTTGCAACAAAATATTTGCAACCAAACGCAAATTTCTGTTGCAATTTTACAATCGATAGATCAATCTTCGCTGTAGAAAATCATATTACACTCCTTGTTACATGAAGCAGTTCAGCAATCATTCAAAAATTTATAATTAATATCCAGAGTTATAATTGATTTAGAAACCAAAAATAGAATTGCAGTCGATCGCAAGTTTCTTGCAACTCCCCAAGTCAAACTTCAAATCTTTGTGAAACATTCCGCTGAAGTCATTAATTTCGCCTGTTTTCACAAAACATGCAAATGTGGAAGCTGACGATGTCAGAAAACCGGTGACACGTCATTTGCTCCTGCGACAATTTCTCCGGGTAATTTTCGGCTAAGGTGTAGGGTTAGGTATATGAGAGGGTATAGTGTTAAACCCACACTGTTAAAAAAGCCTGATTTTACAGAAAAATTAGATTTTGCAGAAGGCAGTAACAGAATCATTCTATAAAATTATAAAACAGGAATTTTTCTACAATTTAACAGAACAGGTCTGTTTAAAAAGGGGAAAATTGTGTTTTATTTAAGAAAATTTTTAAGGTTCCATACACTAAATACCAATTTCCTGTCATTTTACATGGTATAATGTAAGATTACGCAGTCGTAAGATAACAGGTGTTCTCTAGACTCTGCTGCAGGAACTTCTTTTATTTTAAGGATAAATTTTCTAAATGCAGGGATGAAGCTGGTCATTTGATTAGTGTTTGAAATTTAGAACGAAGCAGTTGTCGCCGGAGCAATGCCATGGTACACAAAAACTCATTGAGAAGGGGGAGGGGGGGGGGTCAGGAACATGAATTTCAATTTCATAGGTAACATGACACAGAGGATCTGTAGCATATCATGATGATTATGATAATAACGAATTAAAGATATTCCCTTGAGAAATGAAAAAAAAATATTTGAATTATTGGAGGAGAGAATTTAAATACTTATTATTTCAAATAACAATGTACAGAAAATAAAGTGTGTTGTGTTGCATTGGTATGCTTTCACCTGCACATACATGATGAGCATTGAATTATTTTGTGCAAAATATGCGAAACTTTGAAAATATTCCAACTTTAATATTTCATATTCAATTTTGATAAATGACGAAATTTTCAGTGTTATAATTGATTCCTGTACTAATAATGATAATAATAATATATGCGACATTTATATAGCGTTTAATACAAATGTCTATAAGCGCTACATACTACTACCCGGGCTTCCTTATTCATTGAAATAATTGTTGAGCCGTTTTATTTTGTTTTGTTGGGGTGATCTTTAAATCTACTAATGTATACAATTACACAAAGACATTACTAATACATTAATAAAATACAGTAATGAAATAAACTGAAAGTGCACGTAGTAAAACATATTATGTTCTATTTTTTTCAAAGATCACATTGAAGCATGATTTATACCTTAATTTATGGATTGACAAGATCACTAGTCTAGAATATAGAATCAGTGTTTGATGGTCATTTTTCATGCTTTTTGTGCATGGCCACTGACAAATAATGTAGTGGCTGAAACCCCAGCCTCCCGTTTTTTGCCCCTGGTTCGTGACCATAAATTCAAGTGCTTTAAATTTTATGTCAATGTGAGCACCGACTTTGGTATGTCTCATTCAGAAACGTTGAGGGCGAAAACACATTTTTGCTCGAGACCAATTTGGGAGTTACCTCATGGGCAATTTTAGTCAAATGACCTACCCATTCTGTCATTCTGATAGGCAGATTTCAAAGCAAGATATCATATAAGCCAGGCGCGGATCCAGGATTTTCCAAAGGGGGGCACATTTCCCGAGCAAATTTGACGAACCAGAAAAAAAGGTCCTCAATTGTGTATAAACTCCATATTCCCATTGAAAAATATGTGCTGTGACTTTTAAAGGGGGAGGGGGGCCAAACTTGTGTAAGAATGTCATATTTACATCAAAATTTTTACTATGGCTCTCAAGAGGAGGCCGGATGTGCCCCTCCCCGCCAACCCTGGGTCCGCCACTGATATAAGCATTCCTTACATAAAAGGATGCAGAAATTGCATAGCCCAGGAGACTAGCACACCAATTAATGAACATTATGTGATTTTTTTTACATTTCTACGTTGAATGCATTAGCATGTTGTTATATCAACGTACTTGCCCAACTGTGAAATACCAGTCGCTGTTGACGCATTGTGGTTTATAGTGGATCTAATGAAAAATACAATTCAAAAGAATATAATCAAGATGTTTAAGTTGGTGCTTGTCTCATTCAATCTTAAACCACCAGGTGGGTGTTTCATAAAGTTGTTCATAACTTTACGCACGACTGGAACACGTTCTTACAATTACATAGGGATATCACACAACACAAGAAAGGATCACTAGTCGTGCGTAAAGTGAGCCGTATCTTACAAACAGCTTTATGAAACACCCACCATGTCACTTGAATACAAACGACCTTCTTTTGATCATGCGCAAAATCTTATGATCGTGCATAGAATGGAACTCCGAACTAGCCTATTAACTGCCGCATATTCTGGCGGTAATAGCAAGTTTTTCCGCTCAGCAACTGACTAGGCCTTCGGCGACGCCGTCGTATGTCAAGCCCTTTAACATTTAATCCCATTTTAATGAAAATAAATGCAATTCTTGATACCAATAATTTCGATGTCAAGAATTACATTTGTCAAATCAAAATTACATTTCTTGATATTTGTTGATATTTACATGTAAAAAAATACAGTTCTTGATATTTATGAATAGAAATAAATGTTAAAATGGCTTGCCATACTGAAAGCCTCGTGCACGTTAAACGTGGCTCAGCGAAGACTCGCTTTAATTTAATTTTGACGTGTTTGATTCTCTTTGATCACATTTATCTAGTTTTTAGCTTCCATCACCTCACACTACGAAATATTATTCTATATTATTCTCTATTTGAAGAAGATCTTGGGAGAATTAATGTCCTTAGTATATTTCAACAAGGGCTTGGTAAAAATGGAGTTGGAAGTTTAATTTAACCTTTACAAACAATAAATATAGGTCACCTGAATGAATATTGTGTACTTAAGGGAAGAAAGATTCATTGAAAATGAGAGCTTATGGGTCAGTGCTTTCAAATAACCAGGTGAAGCATAAATCATATTGGCACATCTGTTATGAAGGAATACAAAACGCAACGGATTTTGAAGAATAAAACCCCGGGGGCCACTTCCATTCACGAGTGGATACCATGCGCGAACATGGGGTCTCGTAAAGCACCCTAAACACGTAATTTCCATATTCTGAAAATGCACCCCTTAACAAGTATTGGCGTGTGAAACCCTACCCTTAACAAGTATTGGAAACAAAACGATACTCTTGGCAAATATTCCCTGAAATGAACCCCTAAACAAGTACAGGAATGTTTTATTGTTCCGGGTCCTTCGGTCGTCGGCTTTACCTTATTTGGTTTAGTACGACCCCACCTAGCTTCTACCCCTCACGCAAATCGGACTCTAAACACAAAGTGTTGGGGCAAAAAGGACATCCTTTATAAAACTTTTTAATTTTGTTTTATCATCCCCGTAAATTCAACCCTGAACACGTAATTTTCCTAGCGAAATATACACAACAAAAAAGTAAGTCCCCCCTTAAACAAACATCAATAATTTCCAAACCAATTCGAGTTTTTAATATATTTTTACATGAGCGTATAGGTAATTTTATAAGCTACCCTCTGATTTGATTTGATTTGATTTATTGTTTTCTTCTGCATCCATAACATTTGTATAATACATTTTTCATAACATAATAAACATAATATGTTAGCATTTTTGGCATAAATTGTAAATAAAGATTACTAAAAAGATAATTCCAGACAAAAAGGATTAACTATATGATGTTCACAATTTGCAGGAGAAGGATTGTCATCATAAGCAGATTGCTTGAAAAAAAATGACAATCCCAAACTTATACTAATTGAATTAATACATTTATAACATTGATAAAGCAGAATGGGCATATTCTTTCAAGTAGCTGAGGGTGATGGTGATAAGATGATGATGTTGATGATGATGATGATGATGAAGGCCATGGAGATGATGATGGTCAAGATGAAGATATTGGTAATGACTAAAACGAAGGAGGAATAAATTCACGATAAAAAGGATACGACACAGAAATTTTACTTCAAGTATTCTGATAATAACATAGATTTAACGTTTGCCTTAAATGAGTGAAGAGACGAACACTGTTTAACAAGCTCTGGTAGAGAGTTCCACAAATCTGGACCATGGTGTCTTATGGATCTCTGCGCAATAAGCAATTTGGGGTTAATTAAATGGAAATTTGAAGAGTTACGGGTAGGGTATGAATGAATAGATGTATTCAGAGTATAAAAATTGTGGAATGAAGGTGGGAGCATGTTATTTACGTACTTAAACATAAGTAGTAAGCTTTGAAGAGTATTTATGTCAAATACTGTTAGAGTCTTTAGTTTATGGAATAATGGATTTGTGTGTGATAAATATTGGGAATCAGTACAGATTCGAATTGCTTTTTTCTGTAATAAGTATATTGTATTAATTTTAGTTTTTGCACATGTTGCCCAAACTATGTTGCAATACGATATATAAGGCAATATTAATGAATTGTATAGTATGACAAGAGTTGTATGTGGAATTATATTCTTCATTTTGTAAAGTATACCAACGTTTCTAGAAATACTAGTAGTTATACAACGTACATGTTCATTCCAATTTAAATTTTCATCTATTGTGACACCTAAAAACTTTGTTTCTCTTTTCCTTTTGAGAGGAATATTGTCTATGTTTATATTATAAGGAAATTCGTTACCATGTAAGTGTGTATGCTTGAAATATATAGTTTGTTTTGTCTATATTGAGTGAAAGCTTATTACACTTAAACCACAAAGATAGTTTTGGTAACTCACGGTTAATTATATCTACTAAAGTTTCTAAGCTATTATGTGAACAAAAAATGTTGGTGTCATCTGCAAATAATACATATGATAATAAAGGTGTTACAGAAGTCAAATCATTAATATATATTAAAAAGAGCAAGGGGCCTAGGATTGATCCTTGTGGAACTCCGCATTGTATTAACTGAAAATCAGAAGAAATATTATTGTGAATTACATATTGAGTAAATGTTATGGACGTATTTTATGTCATGCTACAGTGAGCACCGTCAGAAGGCAAAAATGTCACTTTTCAAAAGTCACAAGCCAAATATCGTGACTTTGATTCCATTTTATTGGAACTAATTCCACATTCTCATCATATAATAGTCAGAAGGCTTATAAAAGGTACTTTCTAAAAGACGATACAACTTTTTGGCTAAATTTCACGGTTGAATAAACACCAGTCCGAATTTGCAATAATTGGATATTTTACAGGTTTCTATCAATAAAAATGATAATATATGATGACAGTTATTTTGGGGAAGAGTTTCTTCAACAGTATTCATCGTTTCACGGTTCAATGAACATTTATTGAAAACAAAAATACGATTTTCAAATATCATAGGCAAGTATTGTTTCATTTTGGGAACTGAAAGTGATCTTTTCTCAACTTTTTCGTTGTGTTCATGACCAATTAACATGCTTCAATGATTCAAAGGTGTTTAATTAAACATTCACGCTTGAATGAACATGTGGAATGTGATTAGCTCTTTTTTTACGTTATTGGAAAAAACGTAATTTGTAACTATGGATATTTGTCACAAACCTCCTTGCATAGTTCATTTGATTTAATTTTTGTGAAAATCCCGATGTTTAATGCATCAGTGAGCACACAATACTCGAAAATTATGCAAATGAGAAGAAAGTTCAAGGCCTTGGCCCCACTCTGTGCCGCATCGAGTGGTTATTTTGGTGTGCGCACCTTTTGGATAGTGTTACTCTGAAGCCATGTGCGACGTTTCATGAAATAACTGTTGGTAGAAGTAACAAAAACCGTCCATTAAACAAACCCTCATTTCAAAATTTTGACTTCCTCTCTCATAGACTTGTGTACATTATGGGTGAATATCTTTACGAATAAGTAATCCCTTATTCAATATGGTGGAACTTTTTTTCAAGGCTGTGTTTAGCAATGTCGTTTGGCAGTAATGTTTATCAACCTATGAGCAAAATTCTGTGCAAAATGAAATCGATTCGTTTATTCATGGATGAGTGAGCACGCATCAAAGTGGGAAAATTGGTATTTTCAATGTCACAGACCCATTTTAAAGGATGATAAAGTGATTATTGGGGGCAAATTCGGTTTCAAATGTGACTTTAATTGCTGTTGTTTTTATCATCCATCATTTCTATCACCACATACTTTCCGAATTTTAAACATTTTCATGGTTGAGCGAGCACAATCGAAAACTTAAGAATTAATACTCTTTATACTGCATAAATTTATTCTTTTCCTAACAATTTCTCAGGATCAATTGAATGTATGGACAAATCAGTGGTATAGATCCAGAATTTTACAATAGGGGAAGGGGCCTATAATCGGGGAAGCCACCAACATTTTCAAATTTTAACATGATCTAACAAGTTGTAGAGAATACAACCATTAACCCCTATGATGATACGTCACAATTCAGGGACTGCTGAAGTGGGGGGGGGAGACTGGGCCAAAAGTGAGGGGGGGGGGCTGATCATGCAAAAAATCAAAATCGTGGGGTTATTTTTACATTTTTGTACATGCTTTTGGAAAAAAAGTTGGGGCTGAAGCCCACCCCCCCCCCCGCTTCCGCAGCCCCTGCTGTGTTCACTCAACCCGAACATACGATATCAAAATCTGGTCTGAAGTGGTTGAATGATGGATAGTAAAACAGTATAACACCATAAAATTCACCTGAAAACAACTTTTGCCCAACTTTGTATTTCAACAAACTGAAAAACGACTCTTGTGACTTATAAAAATGGTCATTTTTAATTCAATCTTTAATTACCCATGCATGACACAACTGATCGATCTTTTTTTCCCCAGGAGTTGCTTAATGAGTGCAGAAAACTGCCTATGAAATATCATATCTCAAACTAATTCGGTTCAAAAGTTACAGCATTTGATTTAGGGGGGACGTACTTTTTTTGTTGTGTATAGATACCCCTTTTTTCATTATTTTTTTGTTTTTGACACCCTTTTCACGTTACGTACGTAACGTGCCCTATTGTGAAAAAGACATCCTTTTTACGTGTTTTTTGGTATCCACTCGTCAATGTAAGTGGCCCCCCGGGAATAAAACCAATAAATAATATGCAATGAAACGATAATGCTTACTGTATTCAAAAGATAACAATGGAAATTGAATAGCTGTCAGAGGCTCCAAGTGGGTGTTTGATTTTTTTTTAAAGTTGTGTTCAGTGCTTCAATATAAAAAAAAACTCTAGTGATTTAGTGTGAATAGGAAATTATTTTTTAGATTTTTTTATAATTTGTTTAATTGTGTAATTTTCAATTCAAAAGGTTATTTTTTGAAAAATATATTAATCATGTCCGTATACGCAGATTTTGTTTCCAGAGGGGCAAGAAATGTTAACATTTTTTGATGAAACTCGAAAGCGATCGGGGGAGGCGACTGAGCTTGTCATTGCGGCGATTTTGCATTTTGCAAATAAAAGGACTTCATGAAAACTTTTGGTCAGTTTGTGAAAACTTTCAGCAACAAAATGTAAGTTGTCAAGAATTTCTAGGGGGCAACTACCCCTGCTCCCCCCCCCCCCTGCTGCGTACTGCATGACATTAATCAAGAGGAATAAAGGGATTATTAATAGGGTATTCTATTCAATGGAGGGGGCTACCTAAAGCTCTAGTAACCCTGGTTAATCCCTTTCATTAGCTTCAAAGCTATCCTATGCCTATATCTTGAGCTAGCAACACTATACTTTTTTCTTTGTCTTCAAGTGTATTCCTTGGCATGTTGAGATGTCTAAATCAGGTTTTCCTTCAACATAAATAAATAATATTCAACAAAACATAAATATAGTTGCATTCACGATTCGAAATAATTGTTTCTACTGACAATATCTTAACAGACTACACTCGAAGTAATATGCTCAATTGATTTCTAATTAATCCACGCAGTGGTTATATTTATTTAAGCCAATCGCATGATTAACTTTTGCTTTAACAAACAATTCATGTTTTTGTTTTTACATTTCTGTTTTGATTATGAATAGTTACAATATTTGCACTTAATACATTTCTAGTCTTATGTATTTTGTTGTTCTATTCGCTTTATTTGTTTGTTTCTGTATTTCGATATAAAAAAAGACAGTAAAAACTGATGATTTTTTTTATTTGCTATTTATCATTCGTAATTTGTGTATTTTTTGAATAGGTTGACTCATAATTTGTCTCATCTTAGTACAATTATACTATTTTTCGAATTTTTATTGTAAAATCTAACATTTTCAACCTACGAGCAGCACCTATTTGATATTGTTTTTAATAAAAACAAACAATTCAATAATGTCTATTATTTACATTATATTCATTTTTATCATCATTAATAATTATCACATGAGTAAAATTTGGATGAACAGTTAAATATCCGAGAGATGTCAACATCATAAAATCTTTGCAAAACCCAGACATAAACAGACTGCATAGATAGGGTGAAACGCGCTTTCCACTAGAATACACAAACTTTAGCAAATGGTAAGACATGTTTTCATCAAGGACAAATCCATCAAAACATGTTGATGAAAGCATAAAAAGAAAGAAAATAAGACAAAAAGGACATTGAATGAAATTCCCTCATAATCGGATGTTGATTAGGAAAATAGTGTCAATCAAAGTTTTTTTTTAAATCATTTTTACATGAAAGTTGCACGCATAACCATGTCGATATGGAGAAGAGGGAACAATGGTGCAAACACTGGTTACTAATTTTGTATTTTCTGGTATAAAATAATTCTTTAACAGATAGATTCGATGATGGATGTGATATTCTTATGGTATTAATATAAATGGTATTAAAGACATGTATTTAATCGTTGCACTAATGTGTATATCGACCATGATGTGCTTATCACTGTTTTGGGTAACTGATATGAACTTGAAAATGTCATACACTTTCCTGAATGCATCGGATTTGGATTTCATTTTCGGTATTTTACTTGTTTGAGTTTTTCTCTATTTTTTCAGTTTACTTTAAAAAAAAGAATTTCACTTTTTAACAGTAATTGTGTGTTGCATTACGGGTGGCAGAGGGTGGGCGTGTGTGAGGGCGTGTATGTGTACGCTTGCATGGAGTGTGTTCCCAAGTGCGTGTGTGAGGGCGTGTATGTGTACGCTTGCACGTAGTGTGTTCCCAAGTCCGTGTGTGAGGGCGTGTATGTGTACGCTTGCATGTAGTGTGTTCCCAAGTGCGTGTTTTGGGGGTAAGGATGCGTGTGGGTGGGTGAGACTGAGAGGGTGGTTGTGTGGTAGGGCTGGTAAGTCTTACAGCATAACCATTTTATGCTCACACCTACGAAATTTACTTCAGACCAATCAAAGCTATTACGTCAATTCGAATGGCTATCATCGGTTTGGTATGAATTCGACTACGTTGGTGTTTCTGTCGCTTTACCAACAAACAGATAGACGGCGAATCGAGATCCTGGTCCTTGTCCCTATTTGTGACGTACGTCCTACGTAATTCAACAAAGGGAGTTTTGCACCGCGGCGCAGAGCGGATTCAAGAACAAAGAAAATGTATTGTCAAATGTACTCCATGAGCAACCATGAAATCTTTGTCGAAAATTGATAAACAGTTTCGTCTCGGACACTTGACAAACGGCATATTTACAATTTTTCGTCCGCTCCATCCGGTGCATCGGCAAAGACCTCCCGGTTGTTCTTTGTCATATAAAGGGCATTTTTCAATCAATTTACTGTGTTCTTATATCTGCCGTGCGTCGCGGAGTGAACACTTTTTATATTATTACAAAAAAGGGCAGGAAAATGATACAAAAGAAATCGAAGGATTATGGAAAGATCTGCTGGGCGATACACCATAATGTAAAAAATTGTTTGAATATTAAATTGGTATCCTGTTTTGAAAAAGAGACCTTGTACTATTCTAGTTGAAAAAGAAAATCAGTTCCTACCCCATCAGGGTCAAAGTGAGACACGCCTAGTGTGAAATCTCAGATACAAAAGAATTTTATGAATGGAGGCTGCGTAAGAGCATCATGATGACGGCACGAGGGGGTCAAACTATTCAGATTGAATACGCTTTTGTTAGACCCACTCACTGCTCAACCCACTCGTCGAGCATCAGTGAATATTAATAGTCGACTGTTAACATGATGATCCAAGGAAAAATAATTTCATGTGTAAGAAAATGTCGTCGGGTTTTGTTGAAACATCTGCATAACCGCCATCGCCTGAGGTATTTTCCCCAATCGACTTTTGAAATAACAATATTATTGGCTGAGTAAATTTTGTGCCAAATGAGGTCTACTATATGACATAATTATATTGGTGTTATAATTCAGTACTTTTTATTCATAGGCCTATGGAAGTTGTGACTAAACTATTTTGACGGTTAATTACTTATTTTGTGTAGATACTTTATGTTTTTAGGTATATATTGAAAAAGAAAGCGGTGGCAATGGGAAGAAACGGATAAACATTACTGCGAAGAGTTACGATTCATCCGATCAACCGAAGTGTCAGTTCTGATTAGTCCACAAATGTATATTCCAAATTATATGTATCCAATTTGGCTGGCAAAGGTTCCTTAAATTAATGTCCACAATGCTGGCGATGATAAAGTTGATGTTGAAACACGATGAATAATAAGCTGTAACGAGTTGAAATGTAGTGAATACGATGATGATTAACAATCAATTTCAGCAATCCATGGGTTGAAAAGCGTTCATTAAAACAGGTTGATGATCTCGATAAGAACTGAGAATTCCTCTCTCAAAGTAACTGCAAACATTTCATTGATGGCATGCAAATAATTCCACAGAAGATAAATGTTGTATTCCAGTTGGAAATAAACTATGCTCTGACCTAAAGTCTGGTGTTCTGATCTGATATGATGAAGCAACTGCCAGCTTATATATATATATATATATATATAGATGTCCACTATTCTGGAAGCTTTAAAAAAGATCATTCTCCTTCTTACGAGAGCAGTTCAATTCTAGAAGACTCTTGAATGACCTCAGTGAAATTAACAATGTAAACAAAATAGCTAATCCTATTGTGATTTTCCTCTGCTGGCAGGCTCTATTGTTTAACAGTCTATATTGTCTATCTTTGTACATTCAAGAAATAACAAAATTTACTCAACCTCATTAAATAGGCTTGCCTAACAAAGCTTTACTGAGAAATTCTGGAATATTCTTAATCATGCTATGAATATCCTGAAAGAGGGAATAACTACACAGATGAATGCAATTGCTCTTTCAATTCTTACATATAAGAGAGAAAGGGGGAGAGTTGTCTGAAACAGGTTGATTGATATTATTACACCAGCGAACCGACTCCAGGGGGGCGTTTCATGAAAGGACTTGTCGGACGTTTTATCCGACAAGTCCCATTTTATCCGACAGTTAGCATAGGAAAAGTGCCTCTCAGCCAATCAAAATCATGGAAAGATCTGACAACTTGTCGGATGAAAGTATTGATGAAACGCTCCCCAGACCGACTTGTCGGATGAAAATATTGATGAAACGCTCCCTAGACCGACTTAAGGTGTGTTCAATATCGAGTTTCAAATTTAAACAGCGACATGGAACATGAAAGAAATCTCTATCATAAAACACCGAACACAAACATGATCAGCGGTGCACTGTTCAGTGTCGAAAATATAAAGCTGTTTATATGTTGACCGTCTTTAAGTTTCCCGCTCATCACAAAAAAAGGTCAATATGGCATCTTCTTGTGGAGGCTTCCACTGCGGGAGCAATTTAAAGGTCAAGTCCACCACAGAAAATGTTGATTTGAATCAACAGAGAAGAATCAAACAATTATTGTGCTGAAAATCCCACCAAAATCGGATGTAAAGTTATGACATTTTAAAGTTTTGGATATTTTTCGCAAAACAGTTACATGCACAACTCAGTGATCTGCAAATGAGAGAGTCGACGATGACCATCACTGCTTCTTTTTTTATCGTTTGAATTGTACAATGTTTCAATTTTTACAAATTTGACAATGAGGACCAACTTATCTGAACCATAAAATGTAAGAATGGTAATACCACATGTTCAGAGAGGGATAAACCTTTATTTTACAGGACAATGAGAATAATAGCATGTTGCATTTCATATAAGAAAATAAAAAAGAAATAGTGAGTGGTGTCATCAGTCGCCTCATTTGCATAACGACCAGGATGTGCAACTGTTTGTTAATTAAGCGAAACTTTAAAAATGTCATAACTTTCTAATTTTATATCCAATTTGATGAATGTTTCAGTATCGTGCCTGTTGGGTTTTTCTCTTTTTATTCAAATCAAATATGTGTTGGGGTGGATTTATCCTTTGAAGACGTTTCAAAAGTCAATCGTGTTCAGTGTCACATTCGCGATGCTGAAGGTCACAAACGCACCTTGTTTTACGTTTAGATTTTCCTCCGATAGGTGATTTGAAAGACGTTTACTTTTAAGACCGGGAATGGAGGACACTGAACACACCCTTTATTTCCCACTATATACACGTTAGGTGAATGTTTTAAATCATGAGTCGTGTTGCCGTTTAAATTTTGAAACCGCCAATGAACACACCTCGTTATTAACAATGACATAAAATTAGTCAGTTTGTAGTCGGTTACGTAAATGTGACTGTAACAAAAATGTTACACGGGTCCGAGTTACGATCGTTCAAAGGTTGATACACATTTAAACAAAAAGAAAACATTTATACAACGCTGTTTACTATATGAACCCTACAGTAGTTGTTTAAACAACTGTACTGTTTAAATCTAATGCAACAAAGTTTAATTTTCAATATCTAATTTTCAATAAATTAAACGTGATTGTTTAAACGGTTAAACAATGTAAGGTTTATATAGTAAACAGCGTTGTATAAGATCTTAAACAGCGTTAAACTGTGTAAGAAATGCAGTCACGCCAAAGAAGCCGCCCCCAACCGATCGATGACTGTGGCAATGCGATACAGTCCCACCAACGATACTGACTCCAAACAGACAGAAGGTATGTTATTGGAATATTTTAGTCGGTCTGAAGTTCGCTTGGTCAACTGTGCCATTCTGCCAATCAACCTTTATTATTTCAACCTGCATTTCATCTTTTGGGCATTATTCCAATGAAAAGTGGCCCATATTAGCCAAATTGTAAATGACAAGAAAATGCATTTAACAGCACGAAAGGGCCCATTCATGTTTGGTCAAAAATTGAACAATGTCTCGCAAAAATGTAAAATAGCTAAAACGCCCGTGACTGAATTCTGAAAATTTGTTTGAACCAACCCAACAGTTTCTTAAAATATCAGCGTTTAATACGAATAATACAATATCTCGAATATAACAATTTGACAATAAGGACCAACTTAATTTAAAGGTCAAGTCCACCCCAGAAAAATGTTGATTTGAATAAAATAGAGAAAAATCAAACTAGCATAACCCTGAAAATTTCATCAAAATCGGATGTAAAATAAAAAAGTATGGAATTGTATAGTTTCGCTTATTTTTCACAAAACTTGTGATATGCACAATTAGGTGAGCCAGTCGATGTCCATCACTCACTATTTCTTTTGTTTTGTATTGTTTGAATTACAATTTTTCATTTTTACAGATTTGAAAATAAGGACCAACTTGACTGAACCATATAGTATAAAACAATGCTATCTAGACATGTTCAGGGAGTAATTAATCATTGTTTCACTTGACAGTGAGGAGAAAATTAGAATATTTCATATAATTAAGTACAAAAGAAATAGTGAGTGGATGATGTCATCAGTCTCCACATTTGAAACCCGACCAGGATGTGAATAGAACTGTTTTGTGAAATTAAGCAAAACTTTAAAATGTCATAACTTTCTTATTTTACATCCGATTTTTATAAATTTTCAGTGTCATGCTTTTTGGATTTTCTCTTTTTATTGAAATAAACTTTTTGTTGGGGTGGACTTGTCCTTTAACCATAAACTGTTAAAATAATGGCAAGTGCACATGTTCATGGAGAAAATAAACTTTGTTTCACTTGACAAGGAGGAGAAAATTAGAATATTTCATATAATAAAATACAAAAGAAATAGTGAGTGGATGACGTCATCAGTCTCTACATTTGCATACCGATCAGGATGTGCATATAACTGTTTTGTGAAATTAAGCGAAACTTTAAAATGTCATAACTTTCTTTAATATTTTACTCCCGATTTTGATAATTTTCAACGTTTTGCTTGTTGGATTTTTCTCCTTTTTTCAAATCAACTTTTTGTTGGGGTGGACTTGTCCTTTAAATAAGGTTAGATTGATTGATAATTCTGGCGGTGCAGAACCTGCTACGGAAATACAAAGACAGTCAAAGGTCAGTGGGTGTGGAGGGAATTCAAGAGGGGGAAACCTGCAAAACGCACTTGATTTTTTCACCAATGTCACGCCTGGATGAGGCTTGAACGCATCCGTCTTGCCTCTAAATCGCACAAATATTATAAGTAGCAATTATGTAGGCACAATTGAATCCAATGCCTGAGTAGTTCTCTGAAACTCAGACCAAACAGGAATTTGTCCCTTTTTGTAGTGATACGAAAAATGAAAATCATTTTCATAAATGCCTTCTTCGGGACCGTGTTAATTTTGCGATTTCTGTGGAATAAAATCAGAATTTCGGACGGATCTTTTTTAAAGTGTTATTATTTCTAAGGAGACATCTCTGAAAGAAGAGTTAGGTAAGAAGAACATCAAAACTATTACAAAAGTGCTATATAACCGTCTTAAGTAGCGTTCTGAATTGAGATAAAAAAGAAGGGAAAATTAGAAACAATTATCCTTTTCCTTTTTCTTATTGAAAGGGCCTTTTTATATTGTTTCAACGATATTGTAATTAATGTTTTCTCAGTGTTCAAACGCACATAATTTTCTTATTGTTATTGTTACAGTATTTCTTGTAATTTTCTAAATCATTTTTCATGCATTTCTCTTAAATTTTCGGTATCCTAAGTTAATATTATTTTGGATTTTCGTTAATCCTATCCATCTCTTCAACTTATATTTAAAGTTTTTTCTACGTGTCCAGCGTTCTAAAAATGTTGCATATTTATCATTTCTATCATTTGTACAATTTTCTCAAACTCTCACTGATATCATTCCTTCGAATTTTTGTTACACACAAGCTCAATTATTCCAAGGCATTGAATTGTATTTATATCTGTAAATGGATGAAGATTACAGACAGTGTAAATACTTCGTATTGGACTGATTTAACAACATATTTAAAAAGTTTCAAATAGTAATAATACAAATAATAATAATTGGATTTATATAGCGCTTTTTCCAGTGGATACAATGCGCTGTTGATGGCATAAGACAAGTTAAGGTTTATGGTTATACGGGTGTGTTTTTAGATGTTTTTTGAAGAGGTCAAGAGAAGACATGTTACGAAGAGATGGAGGGAGCTTGTTCCAAAGTCGGGGGGGGGGGGAGAGAGTGAAAAGAATTGAAGCCGGCCTGTTTTTTTCTGGATTTAGGAATGACATAAGGAGCCGATATCGAACAACGAGATTATGTTGATCTTTGTTGCTGAAATAATGAAGAAATGTAGAAATTTCATTTAATGGTTTATTCAATATGCATGCATCGCAGTAAAAAAAAAGAATTAGACATGCTTTACTGGGTATTGCAACATACATGCTAAAAAATACAGAAACAATTAAACTTATTCCCAGACGTAAAATTCGCACAGTAAATTATTGATGAAGAGGAATTAATAGCAGAAGAAATATCATTTCTGATAAAACTATTAAAATTTACCTCTGGTCCTTAAATTTTGTGATTTGCTTGATAGTTTGGTCGTGGGATGTGGGATTTTTCTTTTTCTATGTATTCAATGTTTATGTCACGGTGCGCTCATCACAAGCTGTGCTTTCTGAGTCGCTACCTCCATTATTCTGGGGCCCGTTGCAGAAAGAGTTGCAATCAATTGCAACTCTAAAAATCATGCGCAACTTGATTTTCAACCAATCAACAGCGCGCATTTGGGACTTGCGATTGATTTTTTGACTTGCGTTTAAACGCAACTCTTTCTGCAACGGGCCCCTGTTTAAGTTCTTAAAATGTATTGATGCTTTTATCGTTGGAAATTAATGTACTTTATTCAATTCAATTCAAAACACGATGAAATAATGGTAATCAGAATAAATTCATAATTGCCAAGCATGTAGATTAAACGTATAAGAACTTTTGATCTCAATTTTAGTATTCGTCAAATGTATTCTATCAGAAACAGGTAGCCAATGAAGTTCGTTTAGAAAAGGGGTAGCACCCTGGGGGTAGAATAGCTCCGTGGATTAATCGTGCAAATTTATTCTGAAGGCGTTGAAGCCTTCCAAGATCTTGTTTACTGATACCCCCAAGCAATCACCCGCCATAGTCAAGCCTAGAGACCATAATTGGCCCGTATTCTGAAGTCAGGTTTAACTTAGACCATAGTCTAACTCTGTACTAAAATTATGGGAAGCCAAAAGTGTCAATATTTTTATTAAGTTGTGTGTTTCTTATGTTCACCGTGTTCTTTCCTGATTCATCGATGGTGAAGACAATCATCTATTTATACTTCCTACACAATTATGAATAATTTTGAGAGCCAAATGAGCTGAAATATGATATCTCTATTGTTGGCGATTTATGTAACAATTGGCCATCCATACTTAAACCGCAACTTTAAACCTGAGTTTAAGTTAAACCCGACTTCAGAATACGGGCCCATAAGTGCCGTAACCACATTATATGGCATGTGTGATGCAGCAGCAACAACAAAAAACTCTGCTTTGCAAGAATTTGCCACCAAGCCACGGTCGAATGCCAGATAAGCAGTCTGAAATCCAAAACAGATACATTTAGTTGCATATAAAGTGCAATGAAGGTTTTTGATTTTTTTTTAAGAGTTAACCACACATTCCATGGTAATGCTATAACCGGATTAAGGATTTTTAGTATCTCGTTAACCCTTTTAACCAATCTCGTTATACATGTTCAGTATATCGAGCTAACCATTAGGCCAGGTTTGGTCAGGTGTTGCGGTGTTCAATCGGAAAGGTGTTGATATAATAATCATTATGATACACAGATTCATATAGCATAAAAACTATGTAAATATATTCTTCTACGCTTTAGGGCTCCTGTAAAAACGGTGGATTTGAACTTGGAGAAGCGAAGTATCATTAGAACTGCGCAGCTTGTGGGTGTTTCTGCGGAGTTTGCCTTATAAAAGCTCAGAAATGTATTACTGGGGGATTATTGAGTACCTTGTATCTAATTAATAAAATTTTGAGTAATATTCGTAAGTGATGAGGAAGGCAGAGCTGGGGTGACTTGAAAAAATCAGTATTGATTACTTGATCTTAATATAAACCCACATCCTGAACAGGTACGATTCACAAGTAGGCCTACTGAAATCAATAGACCCGCGATAGCAATTCAATTTTAGTTTTCATATTTGTCCTCCGATCACCAAAATTATTGAATCCATTCAAGGAATTGTATTTTGTGTTTGTATCAATTCAGACAAGAATGCCATACAAGTGTATAAAACATGTATCGGGATACAGTAAGATTTGCTAAACGCATACAAGTTCGTAACCCTTATACAATAGGGGAAGCACAGGAGAATTGCACCTTAGATTTCAAAGAGAAAGACTTGAATCCGGTTCAACTAAAAGAGTTTAACGCATTTTCTTTCTCCTTTGAATATGATTCAATTTTCATTGAATTGTTTCTTTGAAAAGAGAAGTCAATTCAACAGAATAGTTTGTAGAATATTACATTGATAATGATAAAAGATGAGCATAAGTTTGTAGACTCACCCATTGCCAATGAGAGCATGACCTGTGATGTCACATATATACAATTACCCTATTATTTTGCTACATATTTTCACGTAAATTTTCTCTTTTATTAATCATTTATCGTATAAGATCAACTGCTTTCTTATATGAGGACATGGTATGCAGGATTAACATCATTATATCATAGATTATAATCATGGTAAATATACCATTATATTAGAATGAGCAAGAAGATAGGTGTAGCAGGGGCAGAATTTTTTCGAAAGGAGGAGGCACATTTTCCCGAGGAAAAAATTGACAAGCAAAAAAAAACAAGTGTTTAAAACAAACAAGTTTATTAAGGAATAGGATAATTGAAAAAGAAAGAAAGAAAAAAGAAAGAAAGAAAAAAAAGGTCAAATGGAGAGGGGAGCGCACTTCAGTTTTAACGGCATTATGACATTACAAAATGTAATTGTGCCTCTAAAAAGGCTGTGCCCCCCACCCGGATCCGCCAGTGGGTATGGTGTACAATTTTAGCTTACAAATGGGGAGTTGTACATCTTTGACATCATATAGCTTGTTCGCTTTGCCAAAGTGGATGATTGATTTGATTTATTTCTGCATTCACATCAGTAATCAGAATTACAAAATACATATATACAATATACAAAGGTTATACATATATAATGTACAAGTATAATAAAATAATGATAGTCGTAGAGTGTAATAAATATCAGCAAGATGTATTTTACATTTTTCAAAACAAGATTATTTAAAGGAATGCAGGAGACCGCCATCGTAAGCGATTAGGTTTGATGATGATGGCCGCCTTGTATAGGTGGTATGTAGTTCTTCATTGATCAAGTGGGTGCGGTGCAGTATAAAAGCAGTTGAGATATTAACTTAAAGAGGGGACTGCATAAGATGTAATAATGTTATGTTTAATAGTAGCTTACAAGGAGTAATTTGTTGAACATGATTTAATATTGTCTGGAAGATTGTTCCAAATATCGGGACCATAATGTCGAATGGATTTGTGGGTTATTAATAATTTGGGGTTAGTGAAGTGGAGGTTTTCATATATGCGGGTTGGGTAGGAATGGACCGACCTGTGGAACCTAAACATATTATTAAAAGACTGAGGAAGTTGATTATTAAAATACTTAAGCATAAATATTGCAACTTGAATCATATTAATATCAGAGATTTTCAATGTTTTGAGTTTGTGAAATAATGGATCAGTATGAGCCTGTACACATACGGATAGCTCTTTTTGTGGTTTAAATATAGATTAGTTTTGAAGAGCCACAGTTTGCCCAAACGACATTGCAGTATGAAATATATGGAAGAACTAATATATTGTATAATAAGAATAAATTTTTATAAGGAAGAAGGAATTTCAACTTTGAAATGATTCCAATACTTTTTAAAACGCACATGGTGTATGTGTTGGTTCCAAGACAAAAGTTCATTCATAACTACGCCCGAAAATTAGAATTGTTTTCTGTTCTAAAGGCGTACCGTCAATGTTAATGTAAATCGGTGTTTTGATGTTATGGGACTGATGTCTGAAATACATAAAATGTGTCTTTTTGTATCTAAGGAAAGTGTGTTGGCTTTAAACCAGTTAGATACCTTGTAAATCTCATGATTTAGTACATTGTTTGGTGAATTAAGGTCCTTATGAGAATAAAATACATTTGTATCGTCAGCAAATAAGACAAATGACAAAAAAGGAGGTTTTTATGATATCATTAATATAGAGTAAAAATAAAAGAGGACCTAAAAGCGAACCCTAGGGAACACCGCATCGAACTAAAAGAGAACCAGAGTCATAATTATTAAAAGTGGCATATTGCCTTCGATTATTCAAGTAATCTTAAACTATTAGAGAGATTGGCCGCGTATGCCATAATGATTGAGTTTGGAGAGTAAAATATCGTGGTTAAGAGTATCAAATGCTTTACTTAGATCACAAAAATACCAATTATGTGTTCTTTGTTTGTAATGTTATCGTTATCGTTAGGTGGGGTGGGTTTTGTACCCAAGACTTCTTTGATATTTTTCAAGTTATATTTATATTTCCATTGGCATTATTTATTGTGTTAGTATAGTGCAATTTTCGGGATATTCGAATCAATTTTGTTAGTTTATCACGATATATTTTATATGTTTTTAAGGAATTATTAGTTGGATTTCGCAAACGTCGATTACGTGTCTGTATTGACTTTAGTAGACCTTTTGTTATCCAAGGATTTGGGGGTTTATTACGTTGGTTTTTAACTTGAGATAAGGGGATATTTTTTAATATTTATTATTAAAGTGATGTATGCAATATTGGGATTTACTTCATCGTAAATGTTTTCCCAATCTTCTAAAAATAAATCTCGCTTTAATAGTTCTAAATTATGTTTAGATTCTTTATGATAAGAACATTCTTTTTTGGATTGAGGGTAAGAGAGTTTACATTAACAAGTTAAAAATATAGGTAGGTGGTCCGAAACTTCAGAACAGAGGATTCCTCTGATGGCTTTGCTATTATGGACGTTTGAAAAAATGTTATCAATCTGAGTTGATGAATTTGAGTTAATTCTGGTGGGTTTTTAAATGATAGTAAGAAAGCCAAATGAGTATATCAATTTCATGAAATTAGTTGCATTATCAATATCGGTTGAGGGCAAGAAGTTAGTATTAAAATCACCGAGTAGAAAAATGTGTTTGTTTTCATCCCTCTTTTTTACAAAGACTGCTCTAGTTCATCATTCTGTATTTGAATTAGGGGGTCTATAAACCAATTCTATCATAATGTTTTTGGAACTAGAGTTTTCGATCTCTTCGAACAAAGACTCTGCATGAGATAAATTTGCATCAGAATGAATTGTGAATTTAAGATTTTGTGAAATATAAAAGGCAACACCACCTCCTCTTCTTTCTTTACGGTCTGTCCTTATCAAATTATAATTAGGTAGATTAAAAATATCTGGGGAATTTTCATGTAGCCATGTTTCGGTTAAGCCGATTATTGAAAACGGAAAGTCGTTTAATGAGTGTAAGAGGTTAACTGAATATTCAAAGTTATTATTTATACTTCGTATGTTTGCATGAAAAAGAGAAATATTATCTAAAGTACTATCAAATTTGTTGTTAAATTCTTGATCTCCAATGCATTAGTGATCTCTCCACGCAAATGCTCGTACTTCTTGCATACTCTGCCAAATTTTACACAAACCCGCTTTAAACTTGTTCTTGAATACAAAACAATGACAAATAACAAATTTGACATTATTTGAAATAATATTCCGCATGACACAAAATCATATTTTACAACCTAGCAATAAGGAAATGAAAGTACATTTATATTTGTGCTAACACTATACAATCTATAAGTAACAATGTATTTTCTAGCCTGAGTGAAACCATGAACTCTTAAAGCTTGTATTCAGATGTTAATGACCATTCTGTAAGTTATTAGACATAACATAATATTTTACAACCTGGCAAAAGGAAATGAAAATATAATTATATTTGTTCTAACACTATACAATCTATAAGTAACAATGTATTTTCTAGCCTAAACGAAACCATGAACTCCTAAATCTTGTACTCTGATATTAGTGATCATTCATTTATAGGCATATGTTTATTTAACCAAATGGAGAATTATTGCTTTATTATCATATTTAATTATTGATTACTTTAGATTTTACCCTAGTTTCTCTTTCTTATTCCTCATCTTTTCTTCGTTCCTACCAGTTTTTTACTGCTTGGAAAATCATAGGGCGCGGTCACATCCCTTGAATAGCAATATATTTTTGAAGGGGTTATTTTGCTACACGATCACCACAGTCGAAGCTACCTCAACCTGAGTTTCGATCCCAGGGGTGGGAGAGAGATGAGGGATATAACATTACGCCCCCCCCCCCTCCATATAGTTCAGGAGGGGATGGCCTGTATTATCATCTCAAATAACTTACGGTAATAAATAGAATGAAGTATATGACTTTTTTCCAAGCAACATACTCAAATGGTTTAATTCCAGCATATTTACAATACATAAGCAGGGATACCTTTTTTGTGTAGGCAGAAAGGCACAAGGTATACAAACATGAATTAGATAACAAATGGGGGAATACAAGATGAATACATAATTCAACAAAATAACAAAACTAAAATGGTACAATTAATACGGATAGTACATGCATTCGTAGAAAAAATCTATTAAATAACAAACCTGGGAAAAGTACTCATGATCATGTATGGTCATGCTGATAAAGAGATAAAAGAAAATAATCATGATAATACACTGCAAAAACTCTGGTGTTGATTTAACACCAGCCCGGAATCTATATATGTCCACACCAGAGAAGTGTTAAACAACACCAGTTTCGTTTTGGTCTAACACCAGATAGGTGTTATACAACACCAATTAGTATTAAAAGAGCATCGGTTTGAGTCCAAACTGGTGTTGTTTCAATACTTCTCTGGTGTGGAAATATATAGATTCCGGGCTGGTGTTAAATCAACACCGGAGTTTTTGCAGTGTAGTGATCAAGGCGAGGTAGGGATGATTTTCTCATATTTGTTGAATGGCATTCCTGTCGGGAACTGAAACAGATGGATGGAGAAAAAAATCATGAATGAAATAGACTAAAAAGTTCAGACATGTGGTAATCTTTTCAAAATCGACCCCTGCAAACAAGCAAGTTAATGGAGTGTGCCTCGTGTATTTTACAACCCTTTTGAACATCACCTCTTTTTTTGTCAGTATTCTGGATTAAGGTTAATGACGTAGAATAAGTGGAGCATATACCAAAGAAAAAAAAGAGTCAGGATATTTTGGAAAATAGTCTCGCTTCTTGTTCCCGATATTTGTTATCTTGATATTGACATGAATGAAAAAAAATATTGCTATATGATATGATGTAGGTAACCGAAAAACGACACTTGTTAATTTTATCCTTAATTATCCTCAATTTACTGTATATAAGAATTATGCCAAATAATGCAATGATTAATAATAATAATGTATATTTGTAGAGCGCACACACCGTCAGTAGACGCTCATGGCGCTATAGCCGAGCAACAGTTCTCTTTTACAATGGAAAAATTAGAATATATAGAAATTCAACGAATGTGTGAAAGAAATTAAAAAGAAACATGTGTTAAATGGAAACCTATTGAATATATTGAAAGGTTTGAAAGCAGAAATAAGATTTTACATAAGTTTGAAGTATAATCAGAAAATATTTAATGAAAATGAATTTGAGAAAATGCGATATAACTTTAAGCGAATAAGTAGGGTATTTTTATTGTATTTTTCATTTGTTCTTTTTGTAAAATATTGTGCGATATGGTATACATTTTTTTAATATGAAAACTTTTATATCTTGATATTTATTTAAGTACCTTAATTGAGGATAAATACAAAAATATAAAAGAAACGAGAATTTAATTTTGAATGAGAATATAAAAGGAAAAGAACCATGAAAATAAAATAAGTGATCAAAATGGCCCTTCTTCAGCATGCTCAGTTCAGTACATAAAACAATTCAACTCGAGCTTCCCGCTCGCGTTGTTACTGGAGTCGTTACAAAGAATTGTTGCAAAACAGCAAACATAAACATTTCAAACTTCAGACCTGAGAATTATCCCCCACACTGTCATAAAGATGGAGTATGGGTACCATGGACCCCCCCCCCCCCAAAAAAAAAAAAAAAAAAAGTTTCATGACCAAGAAAAGAGCAAAAAAGAACAGGAAACAAAAGAGGTTAAATAGGATATAGTTTTCAATATCGTGTCAAAATCTACCACAAAATTATATTTTTACTAAAATAGTTCAAAATTCGCTACCTATATTGGCTCGCGGCTTTGTAATCCTTCGCTCGCCATGACACAGACTTCGGTGGCACAATTTATTTCGTCTAAGAAATGGGGTTAGCGTTATGGTTGCAATAGGGTTTTTGTTAGGTTTTGGATAGGCTATAAGCCTATACATGTAGTATTAAATCTGGGGATGAAGTTGGTCATTTCATTAATGTGTGGACTTTGCAGAGGAGCAATTGTCGCCGGAGCAAATATCATAGAACACTGACCTCAATCCCAACCGTGAGTAGCGAGCCACACCCATGCGCCCTTTTTCAAATCATGAATGCACCTTTTGATCATTTTTTGATACGAGATAACGACAAGTGTAATAGCGGAGACAATTAAGAACTGTGCCATTCGTGGTATATTTTGAATGGACAATGGTCTCGCTGTAATGGTACTCCTTGACCTGATGATTGCTCAATAAGCTTGTTCACGGTTGTAAACTGCGCACGAGCAGAAAAAGGTCATTTGAGATAAAGCACGAAGGTGGCTTTCAAATTTACTGAAATAGGCATTTGTGATTTGATGATTATTCATGTACACTCCTTTCAAAATATTCATTTTATCACATCCAAGCTGAAGAGTAATATATAGAGCCTTCATAATCACTGGTATTTGACAGAAGCCTAAACAATAGTCAAATGTGCCAAAGGCAGACAATAAAACAAATTTCCAAACATTATCCCTGATGTACTATTCTAGTCACCTTGGGCCCATAACACAAAACTTAGCAATGATCGTAGAACATTTTTTTACGATTGATTTCATTGACTACAATGTACAATCAATCGTGAAAATCAAGCGTATGATCAATCGCTAACCTTTGTGTTACGGGACCCTGGTCTTTCCAATGCCTTTTGTTCTTAGAATTTGAATACTCTACCGGTAAGGCTCCTGAAACATCTACATTTGAAAATGACAGTACTTAAGCACTATTATTTTCAAATGTAGATGTTGCAGGAGCTTTACCGGTAGAGTATTATCCTAATGAAAAATCACAAAGGTCATTTGAGAAAAGTTGATCATGAGCTAACCGTGAACTAGCCCAGTCATTTTAGCCCAAATTTTGACCAAACTTGGAACAAATTGCAACAGAATTTTTTCTATCACAATGCATTTCTGTGAGGTCTCTAGTACAACATACTAAAAGTCCCAAACTTTCCGAATAGGGGAAAGGGATCTAATTTGCATAAATCCAAGATGGCTGCCAAAATTGATTGATATGCCTTATCCTTAATATTTTTTATACAGATAATGGAAAAATCTTGAAATGAATACGCAATTCACTGTGATTAAGATATCATAAATGGATTGCAATCGTCTCCGGGACTGCCCGGTTCATATTTTTCGAAAAATGTGAGAAATTATGTCAAAATTTCCATGTTTTCGGTCAAAAAATTGCATGTGCGTTGATATCTTTCTGTTTTATCATTAGCATCAACAACTAATGCAAAATATCAGCATTTGACAAGAAAGGGGATATATCAACGAGAAAATTGATATGCTTCATAACAGTATTAAAGTGATTGGTTAACAACATTGGTTTGACTTTTAAGAAAATCTGAGCTAGAAGGTCACACTTGTCACCTGTGTCTGTGATATGTTACAAAAATGAAGCCCTGAAAAAATTACGTTCGAAAATCATTATTTAGTGCTTCAAAAATTGAAATATAAAGTGACCAGAAACACCATCTTAATTTCATCCCATACAGTTATGTGTACTATTTAGGCGTCTATGAGACACCTATTTACAAAATCGGGGTTTGTCTTGTAGTTTTAGCTTTTCATTCTCAATAATGGTTGTTTTCAGGGTTTATTAGTTCTAATACATGCACTTGTACACATGTTTCATCTTGGTTTGAGAATTTTTTAAATCGGCTGCTCACAAAGTTAAGCAATGCCTTTAATGTCTTAACTTGCTTAGATTAAGCGCAAATACATCCGAATGTATTATGCGATATTGCGACAATGTGACACCAAAAACCAACCTCCGTGTCCAGTCGTTCTTTTATATCGACTACAACGCGATCGCTGACATGCCTTTGAAGATAGTACAATATATATTAAATCGGTCTAGCCTCTCCTTTGTTGGTGTGACTAACACGCGTATATACAATGACGTATAGCGATACAAAGGTGTTTATTACTTAAATTGATGTGTGGACAAAGGGCTTTTTTGCATATTAAAGTAACTTTTATGTTAATGAAATCTCTTAGAAAAAGTTAGAGGATGCATTGCTCTGCATCCTGCATGCAATTACGTTCAAGAACATAACAGCATATCCCCGCAATAGCTTGTCAAAGTTACCACCCTTATCCGTAGCTCAACTATTAAAAATATCATGCTTTTTGGAGCCCCTAATGTGACAAAGCGGTACTTTGCTACAAGGAAAAACACTTTTGTTGTCTTGAAATCACTTGGAGGCAAAAGAGCAGGCTTTTCTCTATCAGTTACATATAAAGTAGTGATGGCACAGCAAATCCTACCCTTTCAGGGGTCTTCCGAAGTCACGAAACCCCTTTATGTATTTTGCTAATTTCTTGGAAAATTCGCACAATTTTTAGCCCCATTGAGGCAAAAGGCGTTTCCCCTTTGCAGTAAACCGATTTAATTGTTTTGTAAGCACTTGGGGATGACAAAATAGATTTTCTTTTATCAGATAAGTCTGGCACAGCAATTAAAGTCTATCCCCTACAGGGTTTCCTAAAGTCAATCACCCCTTTCCATATTTTGCCAATTTATGGAAAAATCTATAAATCCGGAGCCCTCATTTAGGCAAAAAGATGTTTCTGCTACAGAGTAAGCCACTTTTATTGTTTTAAAACCACTTGGAAACAAAAAAGTAGCCTTTCTTCTATGTGCTACGTATAAAGAAGTGTTGGCACATCAAAGCCTACATCCTTTAGGGGGCTGCTAAAATCACCCCCCACCCCTTTTGCGTATTTTGCCCATTTCTTGTAAAACTTTGGAGCCCCATTGAGGTAAAAGGCGTTTCCCCCTTTGCAGTAGACCACTTTTATTCTTTGGAACCACCTGGAGATAACAAAATTAGATTTTCCTCCATCAGCCACATACAAAGAAGTGCTGGCACGGCAAACCCAACCTCTCAGGGGTTTGCCAAACTCACCCATCCCTTTTCCATATTTTGCCTATTTATGGAAAAATCTATCAATTCGGAGCCCACATTGATGCAAAAAAATTGTATATATATGTATATATAGCAAACCACTTTCATTGTTTCGTAACCACTTGGAGATAAAAAAAAAATCCTTTATCAGCTACATATAAAGAAGTGCTGGCTCAGCAAAGCCTACCCCCTCAGAGGTTCCCTAAGTCTCTCCACTCTTTTTGCCTATTTTCCCCTCCTTATTTTATTTATAATTTATGGGGAAAATCTGCCAATTTGGAGCCCCTAATGGGGCAAAACGTTGTTTCTGCTCTATAGCAAATTTCTTTCATTGTTTCGTAACCACTTGGAGATAAAGAAGTAGATTTCCTCTATCAACAACAATAAAGAAGTGTTGGCTCAGCAAAGCCTACCCCCCTTAGAGGTTCCGAAGTCTCTCCATCCTTTTGTGCTTATTTTTCCTCTTTCTTAAAACAAAATTGCAGTGTTTGACCCCCCCCCCTATTCAGGCAAAAGGCATTTCTGCTATATGGTTAAGTCACTTTTATTATTTGAAACTTAAAGATGAGTAGGTTTAGTTTATCAGCGCATCGACCCTTCCATCTTCAGGGACTCCAAATTGACAGATTTCCCCATAAATTTGCAAAATACGGCGTATCGACCCCTTCCCTCTTCAGGGCCTCAAAATTGACAGATTTTCCCATAAATGGCAAAATACGGAAAAAGTGTGACTTCGGTATATAGTTTAATAGTAGTATGATAGGATGTGGCAGGTCTAATAGCTACATCTTATTTTTCTCTTGAACAAGCAAGCAGTAAATGTCATTATTTTGGTGTACAATGTCACGTGACTAGCATATGATAGTTTCCATGCCTAGACCCTTTCATGTTAAACAATTGATAGAGTCCAAACAGAATCGAATTTATGTATTTAATGTTAATGGTAACAATGTTCTTGTAGTATAAATTTTTGCTTACTGATATTAATGATATATCGATAGTTTGAGGAAGTCGATGTTTAAAGTATATCGAGGCCGGAATTGATATGATTTGTAATCAGGTCTGAGTACATAGTATACACTAGCGTCGTCTGCTTCGTAAACTTAATGAGCGAATATGGCCAAAATTAACCATTATGTTTATGCAAATTAGAACACTTTCCCCTATTCGGATTTTTTGGGACTTTTAGTATGGTCTTCTATGGACATCAAAGAAATGTTCTGCATTGGAATAAATTCTGTTGCAATTTGTTCCAAGTGAAAAGTTGATCATGAGCTAACCTGAACTGGCTTATTGTATTTGAGGGTATACGATGTGATACAACCTTTATTTCTCGTTCCAAGCAACTTGAACTTTATCAATATAATATTTCTAAAGAAATAAATACTATGCGATGCTGTGGTTAGCCCAAAATGGTACACACTTAGAAATGTTTGCACCCTAAATGAAAGTTTGGTGGCACCATTGATGCAATCTTGCACCCTAGGTATAAAAAGGTGCAAAAACGCAAGTCTTTATTACTATTATTTTGCAACAAGAAATGTTTGTGTGCACCATTACATGTGCAACTTGTCATCAAGTAATACTTGATAATTAAAAAGTTTCAAATTAAATACATGATATATATGCAGCAGTGTTGAATGTACACAACCACACTATTTTTTCAGCGAGCCCCCCCCCCCAGGAAAAAAAAACACTCAACTTTATTGAATGTAATATTTTATCACCTGACTTCACAATCAAATATCTGAAACATAGCCGAACTTGAACAAAAAAAAGTTTCTTGTCAAGTTTCCCCTGTGCATATTAAAAATTATATTTTTAAGAAATCTGATATTGTAAAATTTTAGGCATCAAACTTCATGAATCGCTTGATTGGTCTCACCACATTTGTCATGTTTGTTTTAAAATCTCAAAGGGGTTGGTAATATAACACACTTTAGAAACACACTGCTAAAACATATTTTAGAAACTATTTACAACGGTATTATATTACCACAAATCAACTGTTGTAATATGATGTGGGGCAACTCTTACAAGACAAACTTATAATATAAAATTCATATTCTTAAAAAAACGTGCAGTCCATATTATTACTCATTTTAACTACATGTCACCAAGTACTCCTCTGTTTTGTGACCTAAAATGTTTGCCAGTTTTTGATCTTGTTACAGTAAACAATTTAATGTTCATGTTCAATTTTTATAAAACAGAGCTCCCATCAATATTTAATGATATGTTTAAAACAAATTCTTTTCATCATTCCTGTGAGACCAGAAACAAATCAAAATTTCGTATTCCTTTTGCACGTACCTCATTGACCCAACATACAGTAAGATTTCAGGGTGTTCATGATTGGAATTCGTCACCTTAAATTGTGAAAAACTCTTTAATCTTATTCAAATGCTTATGTAAACAATTATTGTTTAAACGTTTGATGTGCACTGAATAGAGGGCGTTTTTTCCCTCCCCCTCTCGATCTCTCTCCTCCCTCTTTCTTTCTCCCTATCTGTCTGTTTCTTCTTTTTCTCCCGCTATCGCTTCCTTCCTTTCTTACTATTTGTTAACTTTTCAATGTTCTGCATTGGGAGTGTGCTGGTATGGTGATGTGATTGTATAAGTGTCTGAGGCATGTTTTCTTTTCATCTACTTTACACTTTAATAATCTAAGATCTGTTTTGTTTCGTCAATTATTATTCAGGGCCCCATCCTCGCAAGTTATGCTTTTCTTGGGGTCCTTCCGAATTCTATTCATGAACTTTGTACAGTCCGACCTCTCTTATCCGGACACGTTGGGACCAGCACCGATCCGGATATGGGATTTATCCGGATCTGGGAGACCCAATATTAATATTATTATTTTAGGGTCTCAGGGCTGCTTCCTGCTTAAGGGCAATGTCGCTCCATATTTGTCTCAATAGGACCGGTGAAAAGAGATAGGGTTCAACAAGCTGACATAGATATGACAAAGAAGGGCGTAACGCCAAAAATTCCTCTCATTGAAATGCTAAATTACATTTTTCCCCCACGTCGGTCGAACTATTTTTCTTTAGAATTATTTGTGGTCATTCAATCGCGGAAAAAACAGCTTTAGGCCAAAGGGAAAACCCGTAAAGTATGGTAGGTTTCGGTAGGGGTTTTGGGAGGTTTTTACCAAGTAATTCGGTTTCAATAGACACAGATTAAAACGACCTGAAGATAGTATTGAAATTATCTTTTACGAAATGAACGAAATAACTTACGAATTAAGAGAAAGAGGCAGTCATGCACATGCACAAACACCACCAGCAAACGACATTAATCGAAGGAGAAAAGGAAACCGTCAATTCAAGTGTGTGTGTATTTTAAATTTTTTAACAGACGTGTATCAATGAGGTATGATTATTTACGTCTGGGACCGACCTTTAACGTCACCATCCGAAAGACGTGATCAGGGCTCGAACCTCTGCATCAATTTGTAACTTCCCCTCAGCTTGGATTACAGGCGCACGCCACAACGCCCAGTTTAGTAATATTGACTTACATAGGCGCACATACACTTATTTGAATTGAAGATAGACCACGACTCCTCCACAATTTGCCATCATTTATATCGATTGTGTGATAAAACTTGTTTTTTGGATACAAACGCCCTCGGGAAGGGTAATAGAGATAAAGAAAAATTGAAAATGTGGAGCTGATTGCTTGATTTCCGAAATCATAAAACACAATATAACATACACAATAACTTACAAAACAATAATTATTGTATAATACGGTAGGATAGTCCATATCAGCTCTGTTAAACATAACAGCTCTGTTCTTCCATTGGGTCCAAAAATGATAATAATTATACATAAACAATGGTATAACAAAACATAGTTGTAACATAAAGTACAATTTCAAACTAAATCTGAATTATGGTTGAAATATCCCTTCAAACTAAATCTAAGTATTGTAAAAAGATCCCATATAGCTATTGTGAAAATACCCCCGACCCCTAAACCCACCCATCTAACTGTTGATTACCTAAACACCCAATTTATTCTGTTATTGCATCGATTGATGTTGTATGACAGTGAATAAGGGATTGCGGGTTTAAAATATCGAAATGATAAAAAAATTCTTATTTTTTAATGAATTATTAAGCGTGTCCAGTCGACGTAGCTTAAGTGGTAGTTCATGATCTGTCCTTGGTTTGGGAAGCATTAGGTTTGAATTAGATCTTAACCCATAACAAATTTCATTAAAAACAAATTTGTCGGTAATATAATCGGGCGTTAGCCTAAAGAATGTTTTTAAACAATAATTCTTACATATGCCTCTTACGACGAGAATTTAGAGTTTCCCACTTCAACATAATGTGAATGAGATGATTTGATTTACGTCCATAAGGATTGTCTCGAAGAATAGGGCCTAATTCTTCCCGCCCAATTCTGAAGTTGGTCAAGATAATTGTTTTTTGCACTTTGCCAAAACCTGTCCGCATAGTCGATTAAAAGAGCAGTTGACGATGTGCTCGAATCATGTGTAGAATAATGCAAAAAATAATTGTATTTTAGAAAGATAATTGAAATGCAATTCAATACCGGTTTCCCGGATTGGGAAAATATGATTTTCGTCAACCAACGGGGTGACCAGGGTCCCGTAACACAAAGGTTAGCGATTGATCGCCAATGTCAAGGACAATTCTGATTGGTTCATAGTCCGTCTACTTAGCAAAATGCGCATGAAACGTTGATCTTCATTGGTAATTTCATTAAGCGATTAATCGCTAACCTTAGTGTTACGCCGGGTGTTACGGCGCCAAGATGCTAGTCTAAATTATCCTCAATTCTGTGTTCAATCATGTCTATTAGATTGAGCAATATGGTTGATGGCTAAGAGTAATATCACCAACATGGAATTATTGATTTCAACTGCAGCAGTGTACATTTTCATGAAATTAATCCATAACGAATAAAGATAATTAAAAAATACGATATTGTCCCTTAATTTTTGACTTAATTATAACCTCTGCGCTTATGCATTTGTATATTTATGCAGGAGCTGGGAGAGTTATCCTACGACGAGGTGGAAGGGCGCCCTCAAGGATGGGGCCCATGATCAACTTCGTTGGGGCCATCACCATATTGATGATCGGTTTCCATACAGCCAGGGTATCAGGCGCCACAGGTGAGAACCCCCCCCCCCCCCCCCATCCCTCATAGTATAAAGCCTCTAGCCAGGAAGCGGGCTAAGGGATTCTGTCGTGCCTCCAAACATTTTCCAAAGCAATAAATAAATAAATGTAATTGATTAATTAATTAAATTATAGGGGATAACCGGTGTGTTGGATCAGCTGGTAGAGAGTCCGTCTCACAACCGGGAGGTCGGGGTTCAAACCCCGGCCGCGTCAGACCAAAAGACGTTAAAAGATTGGAGTTCCTGCTACCCTGTTTGGCGTTCAACGATTAAAGGGATAGAGCCTCGTCGATCCGCGCTGCTCAGCGGCTGCCGGGCCCACGATCAAATGGGCAAAGCAAATTTTCGGAGGATTTCATTTCATGTCTATTCGTAAGAATGAATTATGGATTTATAAAAGGGGGAAGAGAAGAAAGAAAATAAAAAGAAAAAAGAAAATGTTAAGCATGCAAACTATGAATTACTTTTACCTTTAAAAAGTATGGTGATATTTGTGAATTGATTTAAAAGATTTAAAAGGGGAAAAACTAGTTTGCGCCTGTTTAGAGTATTCTCAGTAAATATAGTGTAGTTAGAACCAAAACTAGTAGTTTCAAATACGTATTTCAGATTTCACTATTTTCAGTGCAATGAGGAGTAAATTAATAAGGCCTGGGCCCCTTCTTACAAAGGAGTTACGATTGATTTGATCAACCTCAGCTATATGCCCATCAACGTCATATTTTTTACTACATGAAATTTGAACAACGTCTTTGTAAACTAAAACAAAGAAGCACACTGAATTGTCAAGAAAGCATTTAACGTATAAATATACATCATATCTAGAAAATATTTTGAAGAAACTTGCAGATTACATGTTGGCATACCTGGCTTTCCATAGTTGATGTTGATGACATCGATCGTAACTCTTATGGAAATCCATCAGAGTCATAATGTATTCTACAGGAAATTTTCAAAATGAGAACACACCAAATTGTCAAGTAATCAATGAATTTATGGATAAACATTCATATCTAGATTTTCTTTTAAACGAACATGCATTTTATATGTTGACTCTGCTGGCTTTCCATAGTTACGATTGATTTGACCAATCACAACTCTTTGTAAGGCGGTGCCCTTGTCTTTTTGAAAGGTTTGCAGTATAACTTATCATGGAAAGGCTGGAATACAAGACAACTAAGCAAGAACGGGGGGGGGGGTAGGTAAGGTATTAAGGACGTTCCACAGTTATGTTTGTGCACATCATGATATGCGCATGTTTTACACTCTGCGCGCTGTCACAATGGATGAATAAGTGATTTATCAGCTGATTTTTCATTATTTTCATTCTAACAGCAGATACAATCGGTTATATTTGAAGCTAATAAACTGGATTTATTCCACGGACCATTTTATAAATTTCTCTGCAGTTTCAAAATACTTTACACTGTAGTGCTGCGAAGTATTACGAATATGACCCCCGAGTTTGAATAAAATGGTAGATTGGTTTGGAATATTTCCTCACATAGATGCAAAGCATTTGGAGCGATTTTGGTGTTTTAAGAAGCACATTTGCTCTGTCAAGCGCTGAAAGTTTGAGAACAAGAACCTGAACCCATATTTTCAATGATTGCATCTCTTTGGTATA